>NC_081552.1:166532742-166739347 GCF_963082655.1 Stomoxys calcitrans | reverse complement strand
TAAAAAAAAAACAAGTAAAAGCGTGCTAAGTTCGGCCGGGCCGAATCTTATATACCCTCCACCATGGATCGCATTTGTCGAGTTCTTTTCCCGGCATCTCTTCTTAGGCAAAAAAGGATATAAGAAAAGAGTTGCTCTGCTATTAAAACGATATCAAGATATGGTCCGGTTTGGACCACAATTAAATTATATGTTGGAGACCTGTGTAAAATTTCAGCCAATTCGTATAAGAATTGCGTCCATTGGGGCTCACGAAGTAAAATAGAGAGAACGATTTATACGGGATCTGTATCGGGCTATAGAACGATTCAGACCATTATAAACACGTTTGTTGATGGTCATGAGAGGATTCGTCGTACAAAATTTCAGGCATATCGGATAATAATTGCGACCTCTAGGGATCAAGTAGTCAAGATCCCAGATCGGTTTATATGGCAGCTATATCAGGTTATGAACCGATTTGAACCTTATTTGACACAGTTGTTGAAAGTAAAAATAAAATACGTCATGCAAAATTTCAGCCAAATCGGATAGGAATTGCGCCCTCTAAAAGCTCAAGAAGTCAAATCCCCAGATCGGTTTATATGACAGCTATATCAGGTTATGGACCGATTTCAACCATACTTAGCACAGTTGTTGGATATCATAACGAAATACTTCGTGCAAAAATTCATTCCAATCGGATAAGAATTGTGCACTCTAGAGGCTCAAGAAGTCAAGACCCAAGATCGGTTTATATGGCAGCTATATCAGGTTATGAGCCGATTTGAACCATACTTGGCACAGTTGTTGGATATCATAACAAAACATGTCGTGCACAATTTCATTCTGATCGGATAAGAATTGTGCACGCTAGAGGCTCAAGAAGTCAAGACCCAAGATCGGTTTATATGGTAGCTATATCAGGTTATGGACCGATTTGAACCATACTTGGCACAGTTGTTGGATATCATAACAAAACACGTCGTGCAAAATTTCATTCCTATCGGATAAGAATTGCGCACTCTAGAGGCTCAAGAAGTCAAGACCCAAGATCGGTTTATATGGCAGCTATATCAGGTTATGGACCGATTTGAACCATACTTGGCACAGTTGTTGGATATAATAATAAAACACGACATGCAAAATTTCATTCTGATCGGGTAAGAATTGCGCACGCTAGAGGCTCAAGAAGTCAAGACCCAAGATCGGTTTATATGGCAGCTATATCAGGTTATGGACCGATTTGAACTATACTTGGCGCAGTTGTTGGATATCATAACAAAACACGTCGTGCAAAAATTCATTCCAATCGGATAAGAATTGCGCACTCTAGAGGCTCAAGAAGTCAAGACCCAAGATCGGGTTATAAGGCAGCTATATCAAAACATGGACCGATATGGCCCATTTACAATACCAACCGACCTACACTAATAAGAAGTATTTGTGCAAAATTTCAAGCGGCTAGCTTTACTCCTTCGGAAGTTAGCGTGCTTTCGACAGACAGACGGACGGACGGACGGACGGACGGACGGACGGACAGACGGACGGACATGGCTAGATCGACATAAAATTTCACGACGATCAAGAATATATATACTTTATGGGGTCTCAGACGAATATTTCGAGTAGTTACAAACAGAATGACGAAATTAGTATACCCCCCATCTTATGGTGGAGGGTATAAAAAAAAAAACAATTAAAAAATATGACGTTAGAGAACGGGAAGTGATATCTCTTTGAAATTTCGAATGAGGTGTTTTAACCTGGTTTAGCACCATAAAACCATGCAAAAAATTGTTCGCACCTGACAATATTTGTAGACTCCACAGCAAATTTACTAAATAATGCCGATTATGAAACCATCTTTGACCGAAAGGGGAATTTTGTTGATTTTTGTAAAAAAAAATTCGGCAGAATTTATATTTGGTTTTTAAAGACACTTTTATCTGCATAATTCAAAAAGAGTTACTAAGATCTCTCTATTTTTTTTTTTTTTTTTTTGATGAGAGCAATATCTACATCTAATTCGGTTCTCGCCAAAATTCATATCGTTTGTCCCTATATAATAAAGAACAAGTAACAGCGTGCTAAGTTCGGCCGGGCTGAATCTTATATATCCTCCACCATGGATCGCATTTGTCGAGTTCTTTTCACGGCATCTCTTCTTAGGCAAAAAAGGATATAAGAAAAGATTTGCTTTGCTATTAGAGCGATATCAAGATATGGTCCGGTTTGGACCACAATTAAATTATATGTTGGAGACCTGTGTAAAATGTCAGTCAATTCGAATAAGAATTGCGCCCTTTGGGGGCTCAAGAAGTGAAATAGAGAGATCGATTTATATGGGAGCTGTATCGGGCTATAGACCGATTCAGACCATAATAAACACGTATGTTGACGGTCATGAGAGAATCCGTCGTACAATTTTTCAGGCATATCGGATAATAATTGCGACCTCTATAGGTCAAGATCCCAGATCGGTTTATATGACAGCTATATCAGGTTATGAACCGATTTAAACCATACTTGGCACAGTTGTTGGATATCATAACAAAACACGTCGGGTCAAAATTCATTCAAATCGGATAAGAATTGCGCCCTCTAGAGGCTCAAGAAGTCAAGACCCAAGATCGGTTTATATGGCAGCTATATCAGGTTATGAACCGATTTGAACCATTCTTGGCACAGATGTTGGATATCATGGTAAAATACGTCGTGCGAAATTTCATTCAAATCAGATAAGAATTGCGCACTCTAGAGGCTAAAGAAGTCAAGACCCAAGATCGGTTATATGGCATCTATATCAGGTTATGAACCGATTTGAACCATTCTTGGCACAGATGTTGGATATCATGACGAAACACGTCGTGCGAAATTTCATTTAAATCGTATAAGAATTGCGCACTCTAGAGGCTCAAGAAGTCAAGACCCAAGATCGGTTTATATGACAGCTATATAAGGTTATGGACCGATTTGAACCATACTTGGCACAGTTGTTGGGTATCATAACAAAACACGTCGGGCCAAAATTCATTCAAATCGGATAAGAATTGCGCCCTCCAGAGGCTCAAGAAGTCAAGACCCAAGATCGGTTTATATGGCAGCTATATCAGGTTATGAACCGATTTGAACCATACTTGGCACAGTTGTTGGATATTATAACAAAATTCGTCGTGCCAAAATTCATTCAAATCGGATAAGAATTGCGCCCTCTAGAGGCTCAAGAAGTCAAGACCCAAGATCGGTTTATATGACAGCTATATCAAAACATGGACCGATATGGCCCATTTACAATACCAATACCGACCTACACTAATAAGAAGTATTTGTGCAAAATTTCAAGCGGCTAGCTTTACTCCTTCGGAAGTTAGCGTGCTTTCGACAGACAGACGGACGGTGGAGGGGTATAAAAATTTGGAGGGTATAAAAATTTGCTAAAAATAGCAAAAACTATCTGCTGAATATTAGCAGTTAATTTTGCTGCAGTGGTTTTGCTACTACAGCAGTAGTTCCGCAATTTCAGAGCAGGAGGCTTACTTCTGAAAAGTCTGTTGTTTGCTGAAAATGACTGCTGCTTTATAACGAAGGGTATGTTAAATGAAACAAGTAAAAAGGCGTTAAGTTCTGGCGGGCCGAACTTTGGATACCCACCACCTCGGGTATATATGAAAACCACCTTTCATCAAAATCCAGTGAATATGTGAATATGTCCCATAGCAGTTACATCGAAATATGATCTTATTTGGACCAAATACTAATAAGTAAAAGTGAGTGTTCAATTATGAATAACAAAATATTGGTCTTTTTAGTAGCTATATCTAAAAATAAACCGATTTTAACCATATACGGATGTCGATAAGTCAATGCGCCTTTTATGGGCCTAAGACCCTATATAGGAGGATCGGTCTATATGAGAGCTATATCCAAATCTGGACCGATCTGAGTCAAATTGACGAAGGATGTTGAAGGGCCAAACACAACTCACTGTCCCAAATTTCAACAAAATCGGATAATAAATGTGGCTTTTATGGGCCTAAGACCCTAAATCGGTGGATCGGTGTATTTGGCAGCTATACCCAAATCTGAGCCGATCTCTGCCAAATTGACGAAGGATGTCCCAAATTTCAGCAAAATCGGATAATAAATGTGGCTTTTATTGGCCTAAGACCCTAAATCGGCGGATCCGTCTATATGGCGACTATATCAAGATATAGTCCGATATAGCCCATCTTCGAACTTCACCTGTTTATGGACAAAAAAAAAAGAATCTGTGCAAAATTTCAGCTCAATATCTCCAATTTTGAAGACTGTAGCGTGATTTCAACAGACAGACGGACAGACGGACGGACATGTCTAGATCGTCTTAGATTTTTACGCTGATCAAGAATATGTATACTTTATAGGGTCGGAAATGGATATTTCGATGTGTTGCAAACGGAATGACAAAATGAATATACCCCCATCCTTCGGTAGTGCGTATAAAAATAAAATATTAATGTAAATGTGTGTCCCAGTGGATGCTTGTAATCACCACTTAATCGTTTTTCTTTAAAATTAGACAAAAAAAGCCATGCCAGTCATGTACACATTAGTAGAGTAATAACAAAAATGCGAGGTAGCTCAGCCACATTTCGAAATGTATACCAATATATGGATATGGCAGCTTCTTACTGTAATATTCCACAAATTAAAATCGTCTCTTCCAACAAAATTTTTAACGGACGGACGGACAGACGGATGGACGGTCGGATGACAGACGTACGGAAATGGCTAGATCGACTTAGAATGTCATGACGATCAAGAATATATATGCTTTATGGGGTCGTAGACGCATATTTCGATGTGTTATAAAGAGAATGACTAAGTTACGAAATTAGTATACCCCCATCCTATGGTGGAGGGTATTAAACGTGATATGTATAAAATTTCGTTATGTTTGGATTACCAATGAAACTGTACCTTAGTTACAAAACACCGACAGAGGGATAGGCGTATTCGTGACCAGACGGACATGGCTAGATCGAACTTGGAAGGAATTCCGAGTTGATCGGTGTACTATTTACTGCCAAAGTAGCGGTTGTAGGTGCAACTTGTGCTAATAAACAAAAAGTGCCACATAAGTTTTACTTTGTGCTCAAATGAAAATTTAGATGTAAAATCTTCCAATGGATCCAAAAAATTCACTTTTTCCAATTTCGGACGCCGTTTCGTCATGTGTTATTCGATCGTCACAATATTTCGTATTTCGCTTATTGGCATCAAAAGGACAAAATGGAGTGTATGTGTTTCACTAATTGCAAAAAACAGTAAGGAAAGGCAAAAGTCGGGCGGAGCTGACTATATAATGTCCTACACCTACCCTACAGTTATAAATTCGGCCAATATATAAATATTGGGTTGCCAAAAAGTAATTGCGGATTTTTCATATAGTCGGCGTTGACAAATTTTTTCACAGCTTGTGACTCTGTAATTGCATTCTTTCTTCTGTCAGTTATCAGCTGTTACTTTTAGCTTGCTTTAGAAAAAAATTGTAAAAAAGTATATTTGATTAAAGTTCATTCTAAGTTTTATTAAAATTTATTTACTTTCTTTTAAAAAATCCACAATTACTTTTTGGGCAACCCAATATATACATATATACTAGCTGAACCCGGCCCGCTTCGCTGCGCTTCCTTTTACACCATATGAATTATAATTTTCTTTTCAATTACTCTTCTTTGTATTCACTTAGTTACGTATATATTTTGCGGCCATGTTTTTATAGAACTTTTGGACTATTGTGGTAGTTTGTCGCAGGGTAGGAGGGGGTTAAACAAAAAATACCGAAAACAGTCAAAGGTTAGTTCCTTTATTTTATTTATTCGAAAGACAGACAACTTGTCCTATCTCCCAATACATGGTGCTGAATTTGTTGTTTGTGATGCTCGCTGTTGATTCCCATCACATTGTCATAATTTTATCTATTTTTGAATTCAATGGAATTTCCAGTTTTGTCGGCCTATCAATGTCACCGTTGCGCATGGGTAAGCATCTTCGGCTTACGCATGCCAAAAATATCAGAAAAAATGTTCTGCACTGAATATTCCTTCAATAATAGTTGCGACAATAATCATATCCATTTAAAACATCAGTACAAAAACTTACGGCCTAGACCACTAAATTTGTTTTTTCTTTTTATACCCTCCATCATAATCTAATTTCGTTATTCCGTTTGTAAAGCATCGAAATATTCATCTGAGACCCAACAAAGTATATATGCATATTTTTGATCGTTTTTACATTCTTAGTCGATTTTGCCATGTTGGTCCGTCCATCTGTCGAAAGCACGCAAACTTTCGAAGGGATAAAGCTAGGCTCATGAAATTTTGCACAAATACTTCCTATTAGTGTAGGTCAGTTGGGATTTTAAATGTGTCATAGTCATATTGGTCTATGTTTTGATATAGCTGCCACATAAACCGATTTTGGATCTTGACCTCTTGAACCCTTAAACGCCACAATTCTTATCTGATTTGTCTCAAATTTTGTATAAGATATTTTGTTATGACTTCCAACATCTGTGCTAAGTATGGTTCAAACCGGTTAAAAACTTGATATAGCTACCATATTAACCGATCACCTAATTTGACTATCTGAGCCTCTAGAGGGCTCAATTCTTATCCAATTTTTGGTGACATTTTGTAAATTGACATCTACTATGGTCTCTTAAAGCCAAACCAAGCATGTTCCGATTGATTGATAACCTGAAATAGCTCCAATTGCTTTGCAATTTTTATCCATTATCCTTTGTTTGCCTATAAAGAGATATCGGGCAAAAAATGACAAATGAGATCCATGGTAGAGGGTATATAAGATTCGGACCGTCCGAACTTTTTACGCTTTTACTTGTTGTCACTCGATTCGTTCGCCAAGTTATTGAAAACAGCTATTTTACCTTTATAAAATCAGCTGTTTTCAATGACTTGGTGAACGAATCGAGTTACAAAACGAAAAAAATGTGTGTTTATCGGCACGCCACTTGGTCTTGATTATAAAAAGGAAGCTTTTTATCTTAGAGCTAAATTTTCAATCAAACCCGCTCCACTGAGCTTTCCCTTTCAAGATGTAGAAAAATGTCACCTCTGTAACATTACCTACTTTCCAATAGCTCTGATTCTGTGTACGTTCGTTGAGCCTTCCCCTCTAACAGTTTAACACAAACTTGGATATTCGCTCTCTACTATATACATGTGTATCTATGGCAAAGATAGCCACTTAAACTACCTTAAACACCTATTGCTAAGGCCCGTCTTAGAGTGGGAAATTTAAAAACTAATACAGCAAATGCTTTATTATACCCTCCACCATAAGATGGGGGGTATACTAATTTCGTCATTCTGTTTGTAACTACTCGAAATATTCGTCTGAGACCCCATAAAGTATATATATTCTTGATCGTCGTGAAATTTTATGTCGATCTAGCCATGTCCGTCCGTCTGTCCGTCCGTCCGTCCGTCCGTCCGTCCGTCCGTCCGTCCGTCCGTCCGTCCGTCCGTCCGTCCGTCCGTCTGTCTGTCGAAAGCACGCTAACTTCCGAAGGAGTAAAGCTAGCCGCTTGAAATTTTGCACAAATACTTCTTATTAGTGTAGGTCGGTCGGTATTGTAAATGGGCCATATCGGTCCATGTTTTGATATAGCTGCCTTATAACCCGATCTTGGGTCTTGACTTCTTGAGCCTCTAGAGTGCGCAATTCTTATCCGATTGGAATGAATTTTTGCACGACGTGTTTTGTTATGATATCCAACAACTGCGCCAAGTATAGTTCAAATCGGTCCATAACCTGATATAGCTGCCATATAAACCGATCTTGGGTCTTGACTTCTTGAGCCTCTAGCGTGCGCAATTCTTACCCGATCAGAATGAAATTTTGCATGTCGTGTTTTATTATTATATCCAACAACTGTGCCAAGTATGGTTCAAATCGGTCCATAACCTGATATAGCTGCCATATAAACCGATCTTGGGTCTTGACTTCTTGAGCCTCTAGAGTGCGCAATTCTTATCCGATAGGAATGAAATTTTGCACGACGTGTTTTGTTATGATATCCAACAACTGTGCCAAGTATGGTTCAAATCGGTCCATAACCTGATATAGCTACCATATAAACCGATCTTGGGTCTTGACTTCTTGAGCCTCTAGCGTGCACAATTCTTATCCGATCAGAATGAAATTGTGCACGACATGTTTTGTTATGATATCCAACAACTGTGCCAAGTATGGTTCAAATCGGCTCATAACCTGATATAGCTGCCATATAAACCGATCTTGGGTCTTGACTTCTTGAGCCTCTAGAGTGCACAATTCTTATCCGATTGGAATGAATTTTTGCACGAAGTATTTCGTTATGATATCCAACAACTGTGCTAAGTATGGTTGAAATCGGTCCATAACCTGATATAGCTGTCATATAAACCGATCTGGGGATTTGACTTCTTGAGCTTTTAGAGGGCGCAATTCCTATCCGATTTGGCTGAAATTTTGCATGACGTATTTTATTTTTACTTTCAACAACTGTGTCAAATAAGGTTCAAATCGGTTCATAACCTGATATAGCTGCCATATAAACCGATCTGGGATCTTGACTACTTGATCCCTAGAGGTCGCAATTATTATCCGATATGCCTGAAATTTTGTACGACGAATCCTCTCATGACCATCAACAAACGTGTTTATAATGGTCTGAATCGTTCTATAGCCCGATACAGATCCCGTATAAATCGTTCTCTCTATTTTACTTCGTGAGCCCCAATGGACGCAATTCTTATACGAATTGGCTGAAATTTTACACAGGTCTCCAACATATAATTTAATTGTGGTCCAAACCGGACCATATCTTGATATCGTTTTAATAGCAGAGCAACTCTTTTCTTATATCCTTTTTTGCCTAAGAAGAGATGCCGGGAAAAGAACTCGACAAATGCGATCCATGGTGGAGGGTATATAAGATTCGGCCCGGCCGAACTTAGCACGCTTTTTTTTCTTTATTTTACGGACCGATAGGTTACCATAACAAAGATAAATGCTGCATGATCAATTTTTACCACTCTGCCCTCTCTCTGTTCGTGGTGGCGTCTCCATTCAGTTGATCCATTTGCAAATAGAATAGATGGCGCTTATTTAAATGTTAGTACTGCCATCGATAAGGGAAAGGTTTAGACTTTAATACCCAAAATTACTTAAAAGTTCTCCGTTCCATCTCGCCCCGTATGCTTGCGCAATCACAAATAAACGACAGAGAATTTACATTTCTCCCATCTGTTAGAGCTTTTTTGAACATATGTTATGAGTCTGTAGATTTCCATTGTCTATGCTGCTACTCGCTTGGAGCGGCTTAGCGCCTATAACATTGATCATTATGTGGTAGTTGTCTATACTGACTATATGGCTACCTGTTGAATAGTCATAATTTAGTATTTTTAAATCTAATCAAATTGCAATATTAAACGATTCTCAGTGGAACTTAACTAATTTTCCGGTCTTTATATTAGGTGCGGTGGCGACAGTTCTTAGTAATTAAACCATGTAAAACTTTTGAACATGAAAGTGTTGCCCAACAGCACGTTGTTTGGACTTGTCTAGGAAAATGGGGCTCCTTGTCGATAAGCTAAAAATGGCGGTCACCTTGACTTAAGGTTTGCAACTGCTCGTATCACACTGAACGTCATAACTTTGGGGGTACGGTGGCAGTGTCCTGTTGTCATTATAATTGATGAACTGTTTTGAGGTGAGGTGGTCGGCCAGATATATGAGCAGAATAAAGATATCATATTCGCCGTGCACAACCTTGTACTTTGACTCTAAACCCATATTGTCATAATTGGTGTATACAGCCGTTTGGTGGGGGGCGCCTCACTCCATTTGCCATTTGAGCACAAATTTCAATGACGCACTCCACTTAAAAATATCTATCACTTGATTCCCCATTGTTTTAATGGGAGGGTAAAGCACCACCTAGATTCTTGGACACAAAGTTTAATGTCATATTCGTAATCTGCTACCAAATGCCTTTAATTTAAGGCTCATCTAGCTAGGATCGAATTATATTCCTATTTGAGAGTGGGCGACCCCCAATTACTTGGACCTCATTTTTTAAGGGGGGGGGGGGGGGGGGGGATCGCCCCCTACCAATATCAATAAATTATATAGCCTATTGCTCCTTCCGGACCACTCCCCACAATCTGTGAAAGTTTGAAAGAAATCGCTTCAGCCGTTTTTGAGTCTATACGGAACAAACAAATTTACAAACCCACAAACAAACAAACAAAAATTCATTTATATATATATATATAAGTAACTGCGGATTTTTTAAAAGAAAGTAAATGCATTTTTAATAAAACTTTGAATGAACTTTAATCAAATATATAATTGCCATTTTGTTCTATAACCTTTTGCCATCTTCCTGGCAAATTTAGTATTCGACGCTCATAGAACTTCTGGCCTTTATCTGCAAAAAACTGAACCAAGTGCGATTTTATAGCCTCACCATTGCCGAAAATTTTACCATTTAAGGATTCTGCAAAGATAGAAATAAATGGTAGTCTGATGGTGCAAGGTCAGGCCTATATGGTGGATGCATCAAAAGTTCCCAGCCAAGCTCACTCAGTTTTTGGCGAGTGACCAAAGATGTGTGCGGTCTAGCGTTGTCCTGGTGGAATATGACACCTTTACGATTGACCATTTCTGGTCGCTTCTCCTTGATGGCTGTATTCAATTTGTCCAATTGTTGACAGTAAACATCCGAATTAATCGTTTGGTTCCTTGGAAGCAGCAAATATACCACACCCTTCCAATCCCACCAAACAGACAGCATAACCTTCTTTTGGTGGATATCAGCCTTTGAAGGGGTTTGAGATGGTTCACCATGCTTGGACCATGATCGTTTTCGACTAACGTTGTTGTAAACAATCCATTTTTCATCTCCAGTTATGATACGTTTTAAAAACGGATCAAATTCATTGCGTTTAAGGTGCATATAGGTGCACAAGCGTTGATTCGGTTTGTTAAATGAATTTCTTTCAATACATGTGGAACCCAAATATGAAGCTCTTTCACCAGTCCAAGACTTTTTATGGGTTAGTGAACGGTTGATTTTGGTATATTTAACTTCTCTCCTTTCTCACGCTCAGTTACATGATGATCCAATTCGATTAATGCTTTGATTTGGTCATCATCAACTTCATTTGGCCGACCTGAACGTGGCTCATCTTTAAGTGAAAAATCTCCAGAACGGAATTTGCGAAACCAATTTTGACACTGTCTTCATTTTAAGGCTTTATCACCATACACATCTCGTAACTTTTTAGCAACCTGCTCCGCGTTGTTTCCTTTACGGAAATAATAAAGTAAAATATGACGAAAATGTTCCTTTGTGGGCTCCATATTAAAATTGACGCCAAACAAACAAATGTAAACAAAATTTCGCGCATTTTTTTTCTAAAGCAAGCTAAAAGTAACAGCTGATAACTGACAGAAGAAAGAATGCAGTTACAGAGTCACAAGCCGTTGAAAAATTTTGTCAACGCCGACTATATGAAAAATCCGCAATTACTTTTTGGGCAACCTTTATATATATATATATATATATATATATATATATATATATATATATATATATATATATATATATATAGATATAGATATATATATATATATAGATATAGATATATATATATATATATATATATACACATATATATATATATATATATATATATATATATATATATATATACACATATATATATATATATATATATATATATATATATATATATAGATATATATATATATATATATTAGAGAGAAGTACTCTAATTTCTAAAATTTCTCCGTAATTGTAGTTGAAAATATATTCCAATTTTCCTATGGATTTTTCTACACTTAAGTACCTCTTATTTAAACCCCACATTGCAATGGTCAGTAAAAGTCCTTCTTGGGGTGTGGTGGACCTGCAGACACTTGGTCCCAAAAGTGAAAGTCAATTTCGTGCTCTATTCCCAAAGACCTTTCATTTAAGATCCATACTGCCATGGTCGGTAAATATGTCCGATTAGAGTGGTTTGCAGTGGTGGGGTGACCCACGAAACACTTAGTTCCGCAATTGGATATCAGATTCGTTTTCTACTCTCAAATACCTTAAATTTGAGTCCCATATTGTAGTGGTTGGTCTATAAATCCGTTTGCCGGGTTTTGGGGGTGGGCGGCTCTCCTAGGCATCCCACCCCAGAATTTGATACCAAATTTTTTGCTTTTAGACCCTTCCTATATTTTATTTTTCTTTATTCAAAGGACCGATAGGTTGTCATAACAATGATACATGCTGATGATTAATTTTTACCACTCTGCCCTCTCTCTATTTATGTTGGCATGTCTTTAATTGGATCAACTTAATCCAATCGGATCAAACAATTTCAGTTGAAGACTGCCAGATGACGCTAATTTAAATGTTAGTGCCACTCGCTTAGAGTGGATTATATGGTATGGTGGTTGTCTATAAATAATCATTGATAGACAACCACCATACCATATGACTACCTATTAAATAGTCCACCACCAAACTCACCAAAAGATGGGGGTATATTCATTTAGTCATTCCGTTTGCAACACATCGAAATATCCATTTCCGACCATATAAAGTGTATATACATATTCTTGATCAGCGTAAAAATGTTAGACGATCTAGGCATGTCCGTCCGTCTGTCTGTTGAAATCATGCTACAGTCTTTAAAAATAAAGATATTGTGCTGAAAGATATTGAGCTCAAATAGGTCCAGATTTGGATATAGCTGCCATATAGACCGATCCTCCGATTTAGTGTCTTAGGCCCATAAAAGCCACATTTATTATCCGATTTTGATGATATTTGGGACAGTGAGTTGTCTTAGGCCCTTCGACATATTTCTTCAAGTTGGCCTTGATCGGTTCAGATTTGGATATAGCTGCCATATAGACCGATTTCTCGATTTAAGGTTTTGGGCCCATAAAAAGCGCATTTATTGCTCGATGTCGCTGAAATTTGGGACGGTGAGTTAAGTTAAGCCCCTTGACATACTTCTGCAATATCGTACAGATCGGTCCAGATTTGGAAGCTGCCATATAGATAGGCATCTTAGTTTTAGGTTTTGTGTCCATAAAAGGCTCATTTATTGTCCGATGTCGCTGAAATTTGAGACAGTGAATTTAGTTAGGCTCTTCGACGTCCTTCTTCAATTTTGGTCAATCGGTCCAGATTTGAATATAGCTGCCATATAGACTGATCTCTGAATTTGAGGTTTTGGGCCTATAAACTGCGTATTTATTGTCCGATTTCACCGAAAAAAGTTGCCCAGCAACATGTCGTTTGGTCCCGTCTATCGGTGAGCTAAAAATGGTTGCAACCTTATCGTTAAGGTTTGCAACTCCGTAATCTGCTCTCAAATGCCTATCATTTGAGTTTCATCAAGCTATGATTGAGTAGTATTCCCATTTGGGGAGCTTATCAGGGATAGGGCGACTATCAATTACTTGGACCTCGTTTTTTATGCCATATTCGTAGTCTACTCCCGAATATATTTGGAGCAGTTTTTGGGCTTGGGCTACCCCTTGAATACTTGAATTTAAGTTTTTATACCACGTTCGCTTTCTACTCTCCAATATCTCTCATTTGATACCCATATTGTCTCTATCGATCAAATTTTGGTTTTGGGTGGCGGTTCTGTGGTAACGGGGAAGGATTCGCCCCCTTCGAACATCAACAAATTACACAGCCTGTACCTCCTTCCTGACCATATTCGTAATCTACTCGCGAATACCTTTCAATTGAGCCCCATATTGTCATTATCGTCCAATAAACCCATTCGGCGTCGGGGCGGCCCCCAATTACTTGGACCCAATTTTTAATATGGAATTTGTACTCTACTCTTGAATACCTTTCATTTAAGTCCCATATTGTCCCAATCGCTCCACTTTTATTTTTGGCTGGTACTTTTGGGGTAAAGGTGAGGGTCCGCCCCCAATACGATATCAAAAAATTATATAGCCTATTGCTCCTTCCGGACCACTCCCCACAATCTGTGAAAGTTTGAAAGAAATCAGTTTAGCCGTTTTTGAGTCTATACGTAGCAAACAAATTTACAAACCCACAAACAAACATACAAACAAACACAAATTCATTTTTATACCCTCCACCATAGGATGGGGGTATACTAATTTCGTCATTCTGTTTGCAACACCTCGAAATATGAGTCCAAGACCCCATAAAGTATATATATTCTTGATCGTCATGTCATTTTATGTCGATCTATCCATGTCCGTCCGTCCGTCCGTCTGTATGTCGAAAGCACGAAGAAGTAAAGCTAGCCGCTTGAAATTTTGCACAAATACTTTTTATTAGTGAAGGTCGGTTGGTATTGTAAATGGGCCAAATCGGTCCATGTTCTGATATAGCTGCCATATAAACCGATCTTGGGTCTTGACTTCGTGAACCAATAGAGCGAGAAATTCTTATCCGATTTGGCTGAACTTTTGCATGAGGTGTTTTGTTATGACTTCCAATAACTGTGCTAAGTATGGCGTAAATCGGTATAGAACCAGATATAGCTGCCATATAAACAAATCTGGGATCTTGATTTCTTGAACCTCTAGAGGGCGCAATTCTCATCCGATTCGGCTTCTTTCATGAACTTCAACATACGTGTCTAATATGGTCTGAATCAATCAATAACTTGATACAGCTCCCATATAAACCTATCTCCCGATTTTGTTTCTTGAGCCCCTACAATGCGCAATTCTTATCCGAATGAACTGAAATATTACACAATGACTTCCACAATGTTCAGCATTCATTTATGGTCCGAATCGGACTAGCTCCAATAGCATAACATATCTTATTCAATATTCTATGTTTGTCTTAAAAGAGATACCGCGCATAGAACTCGACAAATGCGATCAATGGTGGAGGGTATATAAGATTCGGCGCGGCCGAACTTAGCACGCTCTTACTTGTTATATATATATAGATAAATATGAGAGCTATCTCTAAATCTGAACCGACTTTCAAACAGATCGTTTGAAAATTGTTGTTACTACGGCCATATAAGTGCAAATACGGCTATAAATATGTATGGATGCTACATTCAAATTTGAACTGATTTTGATGAAATATCGCAGATACGTTAAGATCGGTAACAAAACAATCCGTACCAAATTGTGTGCAGATCGGTTACAAATTGTGTTTATTACAGCCTTATAAGTGTAAATCGGGCGATACATATATATGGGAACTATAATTAAATCTAAACCGATTTTGATAAAATTTTGTTATGTTATGTTAAGATAAGCAGAAAAATAATCCGTGCCAAATTTTGTGCAGATCAGTTGAAAATTGTAGCTACTACAGCCATTTAAGTGCAAATCTGGCGATACATGTATATGGGAGCTATATCTAAATCTGAACCAATTTTTACCAAAATCAATAGCGTTCATCCTTGGGTCAAAAAAGCGATATGTGCAAAATTTCGTGATGATTGGGCAACAAATACGACCTGCACTTTGATTACAAAAATACATGGACTCCTAGACGGACATGGCTAATCGAATCAGAAAGTGATTCTGAGTCGATCGGTATACTTATCTAGCTCTTTTCCTTCTTGGGGTTGCAAACAAATTCACAAACTTATAATACCCTATACCACAGTGGTGGTCAAGGGTATAAAAACCCTTACGGGAAGGGATGATCTAATATTGATAGTATTAAAAATCAAAGACGATCTAGCCGTGTCCGTCACTTTGTCTATTGAAATCACGCTATTTTTTTTTTAATAGAGATATTGAGCAGAAATTTTTTAATATCCATCGGCAGGTTAAGTTCGAAGATCGGCTATATCGGATCGATCTGCCGATTTAAGATCTTAGGCCCATAAAAGCCATACTAGCTAAACCGGACCCACTTCGCTGCGCCTTCTTTTACAATATATGAAACAAAATTATCCTTTGAATATGTATTTATTTTCGACAATTAAATAAATACCTAATATAAATACATATACAATTCGATAGATACCTTTCATTTGAGCCTCAAATCGCTTAATATACATGTCCGATATAGGAGTGTTTTAGGGATTGGGGTCGTCCCCTAAACACTTAGCCCTAAAAAGATACCAACTTCGTGCTTTGCTTTTAAGTATCATTTATTTTAACAACATATTGCCATTGGTTTAAGGGGGCCAAATACTTGACCCCAAAATTGTGTATCAAACTCGTTTTCTAATCACAAATACCTTTCATTTGAACCCCTTACTGCAATAGTCTGCAAATATGTCCGGTTTTGGGATTGGTCTTAAAAACTATCAACACTTTGAGCCCCAAATCGTCATGGTGAGCAAATACGTCCCGTTTATGGGTTGAAGTGGGCGTGGGACGTTCCCCAGACAATTCATGATATCAGACTCGTGCTCTACTCCCAAGTATCTTTAATTTGAACCCCATATTTCCATAGTCGGCAAACATGTCCGGTTAGGGGGATGGGGCGACCACTGAGTGACTTGGCCCTGGAAACGTATATCAGATTTGTGTTCTAATCTAAAAACCTTTTATTTGAACCCCATATTGCAATGGTCACAACTTGGGGGTGTTATGGAGGATGAGTGGCCACATAGACATTTTTTCCCGAATGTGGATATCTGATTCGTGCTCTACTCCTAAAATACTTTCATTTGAACCCAATATTGACATGATCTGTAAACTTGTCCTCTTTGGTATGTGTTTTGGTGAAGGGGCGGCCCCCCAAACACCAAGTTCTACATTTGCATAACAGATTCGTATTCTACTCTCAACTACCCTATATTTCCGTGCCACCCTATCCTAAACTTAGATACCATTTCTATACCCCACACCACCACTGTGGTACAGGTTTTTATAAGTTTTTGCACTTGTTTGCAACTCTAAGAAGGAGAAGACCTAGACCCATTGATTGATTTGATTTTGGTTCAGATTTGGATATAGCTTAAAGTCTTCATGCGATATAAACTTTCATCCGATATTAGAAGCCACAATTTTTGTCCGATCTTTACAAAATTTGGCACGAGACATTTAATTTGATGTTCCAATACGTGTGCAAAATGTCATAAAAATCAGTCCAGATTTAGATAAATCTTTCATCAGAAGTGAATTTTAAAGGCTGTAGTAGCCACAATTTTCGTTCGATCTTTACAAAATTTAGCATGAGGTGTTTTATTTGATGTTCTAATATGTAATCGGTACAATGAGTTGTATTAAATCCTTACATATACTTCCCGAATATGGTGGAAATCCGACTTTATTTTAATATAGTTGCGATATAGATACACCAATATTCTGTTTTACCGTCTTGAACAGTGAATTTTGTAAGACCCCTAGCGCCAAATTGGTTCAAATAGGACCATGTTTCGATATAAATGCTATGAAAATGAAAATTTGCACATGAACACTAAGGAACTGAGACAAAGTTCTCACATATCACTGAGTGCTATGCGCTCATAAATAATTTTCGTATTAAGAATAATTTAATTTGTGGGTTTCATTTGAGATTTATTTCATGTTTTCTTTGGAACGTTCTTCTTTGAAGGGCTGCGCATTCCTTTTTGCTACATTGCCATCGTATAAAATTTTCAGTGTACCTTGAATCAGTGAAAGTGGGAGATCAAGGAATGCTTATATGCTCCCCATTCGCATGCAAATGTTGGTCGAACTCTTAATACCAAGAGTTCGAAAATTGGCTAAAATCTGCATATGGTCTCCACACATTTCAATATCACTGCTTATTGAGTGGGCAGTGCGTTAATGAGTGTTTATATAAAGCGTTCCGATTCAAAAGAATATTAAAAATTTCATATTCAATATACGTCATTAAGTTCTAAACTAAGAAACAGAATGCGGTCACCTTTGTGGTTGTTGTAGCATTGATAACGGAAATTAGTTTGGGCTCATTTTAGTACGCTGGCTTATATTAATGATGTCTCATACGCTCATTTTTGTAGGAGAACGAAAATAGATATGCTTTTTGCAATTGCAATATAATAGGTGTATGAGTATAGGGGCTTTAAATGAAATTAGGGGTTTCATATAAAAGTAGTTGTAAAGGGTGATTTTTTTGAGGTTAGGATTTTCATGCATTAGTATTTGACAGATCACGTGGGATTTCAGACATGGTGTCAAAGAGAAAGATGCTCAGTATGCTTTGACATTTCATCATGAATAGACTTACTAACGAGCAACGCTTGCAAATCATTGAATTTTATTACCAAAATCAGTGTTCGGTTCGAAATGTGTTCATTCACCGTAACGTTGCGTCCAACAGCATCTTTGAAAAAATACGGTCCAATGATTCCACCAGCGTACAAACCACACCAAACAGTGCATTTTTCGGGATGCATGGGCAGTTCTTGAACGGCTTCTGGTTGCTCTTCACTCCAAATGCGGCAATTTTGCTTGTTTACGTAGCCATTCAACCAGAAATGAGCCTCATCGCTGAACGGTGAATGAACACATTTCGAACCGAACACTGATTTTGGTAATAAAATTCAATGATTTGCAAGCGTTGCTCGTTAGTAAGTCTATTCATGATGAAATGTCAAAGCATACTGAGCATCTTTCTCTGAGACCATGTCTGAAATCCCACGTGATCTGTCAAATACTAATGCATAAAAATCCTAACCTCAAAAAAATCACCCTTATATATATATATATGATGCCTTTGCTCTTGATCATATCATAATGCGACCTACACTTTGCTCTAAAGAATGCATTAACAGATGGACGGACAGGCGTAATCACTTCATCCTGTATTTTAATTTTTATTTGAAATGTGATCTCGTTTGCCACTAAAGTCGCTCCCGATTACAAAGCTATAGTTTTTATGATACAGTGTATCATGGCCCTGTAAGCGTTTGCTTTGGGCTTGTACTTCCTCTTTCGAATGAAGAAATGTTTCGTTATGGTCTTCGACGTTACCATTGTGGTAGACACCAGGGACGTTAATGGGTTTATGCAAATTTTTTTAAGACAGAAAGTAAATATAATTTTTCAAAAGATACAATTATAGTGATCCTTTTAAACGTTTCTTTAAGATAACATCTGCATGAAATTTTCTAGCCACTTCTTTTTGTAAAAATTGTTTCTAAAGACAAACTTTTAACAACAATTTTTCTAAAACATAATTTTATATAAATTTTTCTATTAATTCTCATTTTATTATTTTAATTAAAATTTTAACTGTAGAAATCAAATTATTTAAAAAATGTCTTAAAATGAAATATTTTGTAAGTTAGTCTGAAAAAACCAAAGAATAATTAGTAATTTTTTATTATAAATTATTTGAATTATATCAGCATTGAATAAAAGATTTTAAGGACTCGGAAACACAATTTTAACACCCCTAAATAATCACCCAGATTAATTTACATTTTTAAACAATTATTTCAAACAAAACCATTTCTTTTTTTTTGGAATTCCATAATTCATAATACAGTATTTAAGGCAATTGATTCTGGGCCCATATTGAATAAGGAACGAAAAGTCTATTAGAAATTTACTATTTTTGTTGGCTTTGACCGCAGCTTTGAGCACAGTGAAATATTTTTTTAAAATTTACTTTTAGAATTTTTGATTTTCTTCCAAGAAAATCTTTTTACAATGAAAAGATTTTGGGAATAATGATTTCCTTATGTATTATGCAATTTTACGAAAATCTTTAATGAAATTTGACGAGTCATATTGCGTATTCACAAAAAGGTGGGTATTAAGTTCGTGTTTCACTGTTAAATACTCATGTTTTCACCATTACTTATTTCAAAAACTACAAAAATTATACTGATAATACAACACTTTTATTAATATTTCATCATAAATAATGGGAATGCCCTAATGATTGCAATCAGAAAGTCAAAATCAATTAAACCCCGTCCGGATTAATCATCTGTTTTCCCTTTGTAAAATCAGCTGACGAGAGCCTTAAATCCGAATATAATGAACAGAGAAACCGGGGTTTTATCTACCAAAAGTTATCGTAAAAAAATTATTTTCACTGCAAAACACAAACTCAATACCCACCTTAAGTAAGGAAATGTGTTAAAGTAATATTAGTCGGCAGACTTTCATCTATGAGAGAATTTACGTTTGGTCATTTGCCAAAGAAAGAAAAAGTTTATAACGGCAATTACGTTTAAATTTGACGTTCTTCAACTTTTCCTTATTTTATCTCTAATAAATTAGGAAAAATTTAGGACTTATAAAAACGTGAGGGAAATTAAAAGCATATACGACAATAGTTGGACACAATTTTTGCCGGACATCTTTTCCGTCAAAAACAGACTTTCATAAAGATCGATAAAAAATTAGCGCCATCATTAAAGCAGAATGCAGATAATACTTCGTAAATATGTGTCAGAATTTATTTTTCGAAATATTTTCAGTTTTCAGTTTGTTTGCGTAAAATTCTATGGAAGTAAAAGTCATTTAAAACCAATAGATCGACACAAACAATAACCTGTAACACTTTGAAGGCTTTGAAAGATTAGGATGGGCCTATAAGTAGAGTGTTGGCAATCAGTGCAAATGTGCATTCACCTCTGACTTTATGACCAAATATTGTCGCCGATGGGTCAGTTACTGCACCCACAGCGACCACAATTTTCAAAAAAAAAAAAAATATTTAAGGTATCTTTACCAATTTGACAGTAACAGAAAAATTTGGACAATTTTCGACTTTGAAAAAAATATGGGGTGGAGCCTCCAAAAATAAAATCCTGGCTACGTCTCTGGTAGGCACGCTCACGCACGTATTCACTATTTACAAGCCCATGGGCATATGGTGTTGTGTACATGGATTTCTTTCCATTTCCTGCCAAAGCAATTTATTTTAAAAATTGACATATAAAAGGTGAGAGTTGTAGAACGACATAGACATGCTTTATATACCAGTTTTTATCCAAATTAAAAAAAATTGCTATTTCTATTCTATTTGGTGGAATATGATACGCAAAATGTCTTAGCAAATTACAAAATACGACGTCATCTAAGGAAAAAAACAACAATCTCCACAACAATCAGATGTATTTGGTACAGAAATGCATGTGTTTTATAGGGCTTAGGAAGCACTGTCCAACAAGTAAAGATTCTTTTTAAATACGACCACAAATAAACATTTCGCAGCGCAAACAAAACTTGGTTGGGGATGACTTAATCTTCTAACAAACACCTCCACTCTCTACATTTCAAACTTCATAACAATATGAAATTCAACAAGTAAGAGCGTGCTAAGTTCGGCCAGCCGAATCTTATATACACTCCACCATGGATCGCATTTGTCGAGTTCTTTTTCCGGCATCTCTTCTTAGGCAAAAAAGGATATAAGAAAAGATTTGCTCTGCTATTAGAGCGATATCAATATATGGTCCGGTTTGGACCACAATTAAATTATACGTTGGAGACCTGTGTAAAATCACAAAGTGTCAGCCAATTCGAATAAGAATTGCGCCCTTTGGGGGCTCAAGAAGTAAAATAGAGAGATCGGTTTATATGGGAGCTGAATCGGGCTATATACCGATTCAGACCATAATACACACGTATGTTGATGATCATGAGAGAATCCGTCGTACAAAATTTCAGGCAATCGGATAATAATTGCGACTTCTTGAGGCTCAAGAAGTCAAGATCCCAGATCGGTTTATATGACAGCCATATCAGGTTATGAACCGATTTAAAACTTATTTGAGACAGTTGTTGAAAGTAAGAATAAAATACGTCATGCAAAATTTCAGCCAAATCGGATAGGAATTGCGCCCTCAAGAAGCTCAAGAAGTCAAGTCCCCAGATCTGTTCATATGACAGCTATATCAGGTTATGAACCGATTTAAACCATACTTGGCACAGTTGTTGGATATCATAGCAAAATTTCATTCCAATCGAATAAGAATTGCGCACTCTAGAGGCTCAAGAAGTCAGAACCCAAGATCGGTTTATATGACAGCTGTATCAGGTTATGGACCAATTTGAACCATACTTAGCACAGTTGTTGAATATCATAACAAAACACGTTGTGCAAAATTTTATTCCAATCGGATAAGAATTGCGCACTCTAGAGGCTCAAGAAGTCAAGACTCAAGATCGGTTTATATGGCAGCTATATCAGGTTATGAACCGATTTGAACCATACTTGGCACAGTTGTTGGATGTCATAACAACACATCGTGCAAAATTTCATTCCAATTGGATAAGAAATGCGCACTCTAGAGGCTCAAGAAGTCAAGACCCAAGATCGGTTTATATGGCAGCTATATCAAAACGTGGAACGATATGGCCCATTTACAATACCAACTGACCTACACTAATCAGAAGTATTTGTGACGAAATGACGAAATTAGTATACGCCCCATCCAATGGTGGAGGGTATAAAAATGATAGACTGGTTTTCACATCTTTTATACCCACCACCATAGGATGGGGTATACGAATCTAGTCATTCCTCTTTTAACACCCTGAAATATTTGTCTAAGACCCAATAAAGTATAAATATTCTTGATCGTCTCGATGTTCTGCATCGATCTAGCAATGTCCGGTTAAAACTTTGCACAGATACTAAGAATTGATGAAGGTTGATGAAAGTAAGGTTATTGGGAATTGCCAATGGGCCATATCGGTTTAGATTTAGATATAGCTCATATATAAACCGATCCCCCGATTTGACTTATTAACCCTTACAAGCCGCAATTTTTGTCCAATTTGACTGTAATTTTGCACATTGTGTTCTGTTATGACTTCTAAAAACTTTGCCATGTACAGTCCGAATCGGTCTATAACCTGATATAGCTCCCACATAAACCGACCTCCCGATTTGACTTCTTGAGCCCTTACAAGCCGCAATTTTTGTAAAGGGTGATTTTTTTGAGGTTAGGATTTTCATGCATTAGTATTTGACAGATCACGTGGGATTTCAGACATGGTGTCAAAGAGAAAGATGCTCAGTATGCTTTGACATTTCATCATGAATAGACTTACTAACGAGCAACGCTTGCAAATCATTGAATTTTATTACCAAAATCAGTGTTCGGTTCGAAATGTGTTCATTCACCGTTCAGCGATGATCATTTCTGGTTGAATGGCTACGTAAATAAGCAAAATTGCCGCATTTGGAGTGAAGAGCAACCAGAAGCCGTTCAAGAACTGCCCATGCATCCCGAAAAATGCACTGTTTGGTGTGGTTTGTACGCTGGTGGAATCATTGGACCGTATTTTTTCAAAGATGCTGTTGGACGCAACGTTACGGTGAATGAACACATTTCGAACCGAACACTGATTTTGGTAATAAAATTCAATGATTTGCAAGCGTTGCTCGTTAGTAAGTCTATTCATGATGAAATGTCAAAGCATACTGAGCATCTTTCTCTTTGACACCATGTCTGAAATCCCACGTGATCTGTCAAATACTAATGCATGAAAATCCTAACCTCCAAAAAATCACCCTTTAGAACTTGGTTGAAATTTCTCAAATAGTGTACTGTCGTGACATCCAAAAACTGTGCCTAGTACGGTCCAAATCGGTCTAAAAACTGATATAGTTCCCATATAAACCGAACTCCCAAATTGATTGCTTAGTCCTTACAAGCCGCAATTTTCGACCGATTTGGCTGAAACTTGACATGTGGTGTTCCATTACGACTTTCAAAAACTTTATCCGTTCAAAAATGGCAGACTTATTTCCACTAATTTTTTAGCATCCTGTTGGCGTGCTCTGTTGTTAAGTCTGTGGACCTCTTTCCCAATGTTGCGAATCTTCCCGGTCATCCAGAGTTTTTCTTGGGCTGATTTTATTTTTCGGGGAGGATTACTATCGTCGAAAGACCCCACTATTGCAGTTGTAATCCTGTAGACATTGTCGTAAATGTCTTCTTTGCTTGCAAAATTCAAATTATCTTTTGCTCAAGTCTTCCTCTAAGAAGTCTTCCGATTTTTGTCCCGTTGGTTTTCACCCTTTTCCAGAAGCTTATAGGACTCGGCAAGGGGTTCTCCATAGAGACCCTACAATCCTAAACCTCATTAATTAGATTTTCCTAGCATATTGTCACATCTAGAATCACCTCTATAATCCTATTAACAAAGGTAGCGGTGTTAGCAAAATTAAATGTTGCCAAGTTCGGTTCAGGTTAAAGAACGATTTGGACGGTATTTGGCACAGTTGTTTAAAGTCGATTATAGACCGATTCGGACCGTACTTAGCATAGTTGTTGGAAGTCATAACGGAACACCGTCTTCAAAATTTCAGCCAAATCGGACAAAAATTGCGTCTTGTTAGGGCTCAAGAAGAAGGGTTTGTAATGTAGCCGTTGAGTGAAGCGGACGCGTTTTTATTTCGCTCCTCAAAGGAAAAACAAGTAAAAAGGCGTTAAGTTCGGGCAGGTCCCAAAACCTAAAACCTAGATATCGGTCTATATGGCAGCTATATCCAAATCTGCGATCTGTTGAAATCACGCTACAGTCTTTAAAAATAGAGATATTGAGCTGAAATTTTGCACAGATTCTTTTTTTGTCCATAAGCAGGTTAAGTTCGAAGATGGGCTATATCGGGTTATATCTTGATATAGCCCCCATATAGACCGATCCGCCGATTAAGGGTCTTAGGCCAATAAAAGCCACATTTATTATCCGATTTTGCTGAAATTTGAGACAGTGAGTTGTGTTAGGCCTTCCACCATCCTTTGTCAATTTGGCCCCGATCGGTCCAGATTTGCATATAGCTGCCATATATACCGATCCTCCGATTTAGGGTCTTGGGCCCATAAAACCCACATTTATTATCCGATTTTGCTGAAATTTGGGACAATTAGTTGCGGTGAGCCCTTCGACATCCTTCGTCAATTTGGCCCAGATCGGTTCAGATTTGGATATAGCTGCCATATAGACCGATCCTCCGATTTATGGTCTTAGGCCCATAAAAGCCACATTTACCATCCGATTTTGCTGAAATTTTAGACAGTGAGTTGCGTTGAGCTCTTCGACATCCTTCGTCAATTTGGTTCAGATCGGTCTAGATTTGCATATAGCTGCCATATAGACCGATCCTCCGATTTAGGGTCTTGGGCCCATAAAAGCCACATTTATTATCCGATTTTGCTGAAATTTTGGACAGTGAGTTGCGTTGGGCCCTTCGACATTCTTCGTCAATTTGGCCGAGATCGGTCCAAATTTGGATATAGCTGCCATATAGACCGATCTTCCGATTTGGGATCTTGGGCCCATAAAAGCCACATTTATTATCCGATTGTGCTGAAATTTGGGACAGTGAGTTGCGTTCGGCCCTTCCACATCCTTCGTAAATTTGGCCCCGATCGATCCAGATTTGCATATAGCTGCCATATATACCGATCCTCCGATTTAGGGT
Organism: Stomoxys calcitrans; assembly: GCF_963082655.1. Taxonomy (NCBI): domain Eukaryota; kingdom Metazoa; phylum Arthropoda; class Insecta; order Diptera; family Muscidae; genus Stomoxys; species Stomoxys calcitrans. The sequence continues at coordinate 166,713,933 of NC_081552.1, read as the reverse complement.
CTTGGGCCCATAAAAGCCACATTTATTATCCAATTTTGCTGAAATTTGGGACAGTGAGTTGCCTTAGGCCCTTTGACACCTTTCATCTATTTGGCCCTGATCGGTTCAGATTTGGATATAGTTGCCATATAGACCGAACTCTCGATTTAAGGTTTTGGGCCCATAAAAAGCGCATTTATTGTCCGGTGTCGCCGAAATTTGGGACAGTGAGTTGTGTTGGGCCCTTCGATATTTGTCTTCAGTTTGCCTCGGATCGGTCCAGATTTGGATATAGTTGCCATATAGACCGATCTCTCGGTTGAACAATGACTTTTACTTATAAGCATTTGCTCTAAATCGCATGATATGTCTATATAGCTGTTATGGGGCATAAGGTATGCTTTTTCAATGGATTTTGACGAAAGGTGGTTCGCATATATACCCGAGGTGGTGGGTATCTAAATTTCGGCCCGGCCGAATTTAACGCCTTTTTACTTGTTGGAAGGTTTAATTTCGCTTTAAGTAAATTTGAGCCCCTAGTTCAACAAATCTGGAATCGATTTATAAAGGCGCTATACCCATTAATGGACCTATATAGGTGGGATTTGGTGTCAGTATTGGAGGGAGCCACCCTAGCTCAGTGGTTAGAATGTCCTCTTCTGACGCTGAACGCCAAGGTTCAAATCCCGGCGACAACATCGGACAAAATTTTCAGCGGTGGTTTCCCCTTTTAGTGCTGGCGACACTTGTAAGGTATTTACCATAGGTAACTTGCCGTGTAAACTTCTCTGCACTCTCAGAAATTTGTTAGTAACAACATCAAAAATGTTTGCTCTAACAGCAGAAAGTCCGCTGAAAAAGGGACATCGGAATAGGTACTACCTATTATGAAGAAATTTTAAAGCCTTTTGGAGTAGGCTAGAAATGGACTCCAAAGACTCAACATCTGCGGTGGTGTCGTCAGACCGCAGTATGTTGTTCTCCCCTCCTATAAGTGTGGGTACCTTGGCACCTGTAGTCGAGAGTAATGCTTCAAGCGCACAACCAGTCGTCAAACTACTAAATGAGGAAAATACGGATAAACCAGAGGGATGCACAGTTCGTCCCCAGCCTTTAAGTAAAGGTGGAGTTTCTGACTCGGATATAGACAGCGTCTGGGCCAATGAAACAATCATCGCAGCAGAATCGAGAGATGAGGGCATCAGGATGACAGCAGAAGTGAGCGATGGCTTAGCTAAGCGCACAAGCAGACCGAGAAAGCGATCCGGTGCACAACGAAGGAGACAGAGGAGTATGTACCGGCAGTGTAATAGAACTGACATTCCAAGCACTTCTACGGAAGCTGGAAAAAGAATCAGATCTCCCGAAGAGCATAACACTGATCAAATATTGAAGAAGAAAAAGAGCTCCCCGCTTTTAAGTACTCTGGGAAAACCAAGCCAGCCATCCCGCAATGAAGACTCCAGACAGTGTCCTGCGGAGGTAGACAAAGTAAATTTGCGACGGAACGCATGTTTGGTCGCAGAGAAGTGGGAGGTCTTCCACAGGGAGGAGAAGGAGAAGGAGGAAGGAACTCTCTTTGTGGTTGGCATTGATCAAGTCTCCGTGACGAGTTTGGCTAAGACTAAAGGCATGGCGCACTACGGGAGCAAAGCTGTCTTTTTCAAGATTGGGAAGACTAGGATAGGCAGAAATTTTCATTCTGCTACACCAGGCAGTGCAGTGGCAGGTGACTCAACACCGCCCAACAAACAGGGGAACGGTAACGAGCAAATCACGGCATCTCTCAATATTGGAAAGACTAGTAGAAGCAATGATCCTAAAACTAAAATATCAGGCAGTGCAGTGGCGAGAGACCCAACACAGCCTAACGAACAGGAATCCGACGACGGACCCATCACCGACTTAAAGATTCGGAATACGGGGATAGGTCAATATATAATATTGAAACATTAGGCAGCGCAGCGATAATAGACTCAATGAAATCCAACGAACAGGGAGCCGATGATGGTACCATCACCTACTCCAAAGAAGCCCATTTACTTAAGATTTGGAAGGCTAAGATAGACAAAGATCCTAGTATTGAAAAACCAGGCAGAACAGGAAATGGAAACCCAGTAAAGCTTAACGAACGGGGACCAGACGATGGACCGACTTTATAAAAAGTCCGAAGACTAGACTAGGCAAAGAACCTAAAATGATGACATCAGGCAGTACAGTGACAGGAAAGTCAATGCAGTCTAAACAGGGACAGGGTGCAGACGATGAGATCATCATCTTCTCCCAAGATGCCCATTTACTGGAGGACCAATGATTGAGGTAATCCAGATAAACCTCCACCGAAGCGAGTCTGCGACACACGCTCTGATGGAGAAAATCAGCAAGGGCAAGATTCATATTGCGTTAATTCAGGAGCCACGGACGACCCGGAATTCTATGCTGACACTGGTACTCGGTCGAGGACCTGCGTTATTTGTCATAGAAATTTGAATTATATATTTTCCCCAGAGTTGTCAATGTCGGCATCACTGTATGTGCCTTTCGACTTTCCAACACCGCCACCCACGTCGGAGCTGCAACGGCTGGTGAGGAAAGCAAAACAGACAGGAATACCCATTTCGTGGGTAGTACCAACACTAATAAGCGAGGCCAAGCCCTGGCAGAGTTCTTAAATACTAACCACCTAATAACACTTAATATTGGTAACACCACCACCTTTGTTAATAGGATTAGGGAGAAGGTATTGGATGTGACGATATATTCGGAAAATCTAATCGATGAGGCTCAGGATTGGAGGGTCTCCATGAAACACTCTTTCTCTGACCATCGCCGAATCCGATAAGCTTCCGGAATAAGTTGAAACCCAACTAGACAAAATTCGGAAGGCTACTCAGAAGAAGACTCTGGCAAGATAATTTAGATTGTCCAAGCATAGAAGACATTGACGAAAATGTCAACATTTTCTGCACTGGTGGGGTCCTTCGAAGATAGTTGTCGTCTTCGGGAAAGGAAATCAGCCCAAGAAAAACCTTGGATGACCGGGGAGATTCGCAATATTGGAAAAGAAGTCCACAGACTTTTTAACAGAGCTCGTCGTAAAAAACCGGAAGTTGATTGGGATGTGTATTACACACGGCTCAAGGAATACAATAAAATTATCTGAGCGGCAAAACGTGTTTCCTGGACGCTTTTTTGCGAACAGGTCAATATCGTTAATGGCGCCGCCAAGATAAAAAAAAGTTTCTCTCAAAATACATATCCAAACTGAAACTTTAGTAGACGACTTGGGAGTGAGAGCAGAGACAACGGAAGACATGTTAGGGCCTTTGATGAATACGAAGGGATTCACGGAGACACCGGAATTTTTGAATAATGACGTTGATCGAAGGTTTATAATTACAGAATTTATGGTGAAGGAATCTTGGAGGAGCTTCAAACCATTTAAAACACCTTGACCTTGTGGAATATTTCCGACGTTACTACAGAAAGAGGCAGACTATCTGGCGCCTCGTCTGGCCAAATTTTCACAGCGTGCCTAAGACTTGCATATACTTCGAAAGCCTGGCAGGAGGATAGGGTGGTGTTTATACCCAAGCCCGGCAAGGCAAGTTATGCGACACCAATAGACTAAAGACCCATAAGCCTTACGTCCATGGTACTCAAAACCATGGAACGTATTGTGGACACTATGATAAAGAGTAGGACATCCAGCGAATTGCTCAAATACAAAAAGCATGCCTATCTCAAGGGAAGGTCGGTTGAGACTGCCCTGCACGAGGTTGTGCATAAAATAGAAGAATCCTTCGATGCCAAAACGTACACATTGGAGGTATGCATTGACATCGAGGGGGGCTTTTAACAATGTGCGGACCGACACTCTGGGTGGACGTGGTCCTTAGAGACTGGATAAACCATATGCTAAGGAGCATATGTGTGTCCCATGGCATAAATATAAGGGAGAAAGTGGCACAGGGCACGCTACAGGGGGCATTTTATCGCCACTCCTATGGGTGACCACCATAAATGACCTATTACGAATGCTGACTGAGGAGGGATTCGAACCCGTCTGCTACGCAGACGATGTTATAGTACTTCTAAGGGGTAAGGATCCGAACGAGCTATGCAGAACAGCCGAAAGGGTCTTGCATATGGCATATGACTGGGCTAGACCCAGAGGTCCCAATGCTAAGCCAGAGAAGACTGAAATATCCCTGTTCACGAGAAAGACGATTTCGATATCTGACAAGGTAAAATACTTTGGTGTGATCTTAGACAGGAAACTGAATTGAAAGTGTCACATTCAAGAGCGTACGGAGAAGGCTCACAGATCTCGGGCACTATGTAGACGGGCCGTAGGCTCGAAATGGGGCCTGAATCCTAGGATAGTCCACTGGTTCTACAGGAGCGTGATTAGACCAATACTTACTTACGCCTCAGTAGTTTGGAGGACTGCTATGGAGAAAAAGTGCAACATAAGGACCGTACAACAGGTTCAGATAACATGTTGTCTTAGCATAGGCGGAGCGATGAGGACCACGCCTACTAGGGCACTGGAGACTATTAAGTCTCATAGCAGCCACTACGGCTATGAGACTTAAGGCGATGGGAGAATGGATTGAGGATGGCAGCAGCTCATACCATCGCGGTATAATCGAGGGGACGATAGGAAACCTGGAAGGAAGTGGAGAGCTTTCCGACCGGATACCTGAGATGAACCTTGAAGTCGAGTGCGAGGCACTGCTGCCATCGGACAGTGTGTGCCTGGGGGTTTACATTAAAAACCCAGGGACTGAGATCTGTTTTAGACTGCCTGACCATAATACTGTCCTGCAGGCGGAGATCCGGGCGATCACGGAATGCGTGAAGTGGTGTGGTGTTAAGGCGAGGACGTCGTGTCTGGACATCTTTACCGACAGTAAAATGGCCACAACCAGGACGGTAAGGTCACGAACAGTCTTGCAGTGTAAGAAGGAGATTAACGCCTTCTCATAGGATGGGAAAATCCGAATCGTTTGGGTGCCGGGCCATAACGGACTAAGGGGAAATGAAATGGCCGACGATTTGGCGGTGAAGGCCAGAGGACTGCCGTCAATAAACTTGGTTAACCCGAAGCCTTTCGGGTCGACGCAGTCCGAGTTAAGGGAGTGGGCGACGAATGCGCATGCAACATTGTGGAACAGCGAAACGGTCGGTAGGACGGCGAAAATCCTATGGGGGGGATCCAGATCGTGAGAAGACGAGGCTATTACTGAAAGGAAGCAAGAAGGAGGTCAGTATAGCTATTGGTATCATAACAGGACACATAGGACTACGAGCTCACTTATATAAAATCGGTGCGGCAAGTGATAGCATGTGTAGGGCATGCGGGGAAGATGATGAGACGTTGGAGCATTTCCTTTGTTATTGCCCGGTTTTCGCGTCCAACAGATACCGGTACTTAGGTGGAGACACAATATCAGACAATAACCAACTTAGGGGAGTGGCATTGAAAACAATTAAGGATTTTGTAAGTAGCACGGAATTTCTAACTTAAAATTCTCTTTTTAGAGGTTACTTTATAGTTTTAAGAGCGCACAACAAGCCGATTACTGGCTTAGGTGTATGTCCATAGTGGCATGGGGCGGATTAATATCTGCACCCTCTTTTCAACCTAAACTAACCTAGGGCTCAAGAAGTAAAATCGGAAGATCGGTTTATATGGGAGCTATATCAGGTTATAGACCGATTCGGACAGTACATAGCATAGTTGTTGGATGACATAACAGAACACTACGTGCAAAATTTCATCCAAATTGGACAAAAATTGTGGCTTCCAGGAGCTCAATAAATGAAATCGTGAGATCAGTTTATATAGGAACTATATCTAAATCTGAACCGATATGACCCATTTGCAATTCCCAACGATCTACATCAGTTATAAGTATCTGTGCAAAATTTCAAGCGGTTAGCTTTACGCGTTTGACCGCTATCGTGATTTCGACAGACGGACGGAAGGACGGACATGGCTAGATGGACTCAGAATGTCGAGACGATCAAGAATATATTTACTTTATATATTTACAAAGGGAATAAATAGATTAATAAACCCCCTTCCTATGGTGGTGGGTATAAAAATTATGCTAGGGCTTGGCTCCGTTTGTTAATGTTAGTACCTTACGAAATGTGGTAAAAGCCCGCTTCGTACCCTACAAGAAAATCATTCCATTCCAATGGCCATTACGTTCTCGCCGCGATCAGTCTTATGGACCAGAACAAGCTTGCACGCCTATAGGAGCTTCATGAGGATCGCTATTTCCACATGTAAATTTGGCTACAACAAAATTTTTATTGCCTACACCACCAATGTAGTACAGGGTATTATAACTTAGTGCATTTGTTTGTAACACCTAGAAGAAAGAGAGAGAGACACATTGATAAGTATAACGATCGAATCAGAATCACTTTCTGATTCGATTTAGCTATTTCCCTCTGTCTCTCTGTCTGTCCATGTTAATTACACAAAGTACAGGTCGTAATTTTCGTCCTATCGCCTTAAAATTTGGTACAGGCATGTTTTTCATGCGAGAGACGAAGCCTATCGAAATTGGGAAAAATCGGTTCAGATGAGGTGATATAGGTGGATATTCATAGAAATCGGTTCAGATTTAGATTTTGCTCACATAGATACACATCGCCCAATTTTCACCCCAAGAGCCAATTATTTATATCTATAAAGTTTGGTCGAAATGGGTTCAGATTCAGATATGTTCATCAGATTTTGAGAAATATTGCAACAAAGTGCTCAAAGTGCATTCTCGCGAAATTTGACAGAAACAATTTTCTTATGACTCTTAACATTACTGGTGAATTTCATAGAAATCGGTTCAGATATAGATATAGCTGTCACGACGACTTCTTATCTAAGAAGTTTGGTCGAAATCAGTTCAGAATTAAATATAGGTCATATATTGTATATATGTTCGTCAGATTTTGGGTAATTTGTAATAATGTTGTCATTTGTCAACCGTCCCACAGTGGGATAGGAAACAAATAATTGGAAATAAGTCTGCCATTTTAGAACGGATAGAGATACCTTCATGAAATTTTACACGATTTACAATTATCAAAATTTTTTGCTGGAAAGCGCTTAAAAAGCCCTGCCAAAAATAGGCCCAAATGGAATATCTTTTTTAGTGTCCAAGAAATTTGACTAACAATTTTTTTTTTTTAATTTTCTCTTGATTTGTTACTTGTGAAAGCATTTTTAAACCGATTTCAAATTTGTTACTTAAAATATACAACTTTTTTATCGCGATATATGCTAAGGCCCGATTCAATCAAAAGTTATGTGAGTTACAAATCAAAAAAATTTGAAACAAGTAAATTTTTAGCATTTTTTTAGAAAAAAATGTAATTTCATTGTTTCTTGGACACTACAAAAGATATCTCGCACATTTAGGTCTATGTTTTGTGGGGTCATTTCCCTCTCCAGTAAAAAATTTTTAAAATCCAACTAGCCCGAACAAAATTTTGTAGGGCCGAGGTGACCAACTTTGAAGGCCCCTCCTTGCTGGTTTTTGATATTGCGTATTTACATGTTTTATAGTTGCTCTTTTTCAATACAGAGGATCCTAGTAACCTAAATTTCCAGATTTTATGGTTGCATGTTGCCTTAAAAGGTACGTGTATAGTATTGCTAAACAATTATACTCAGAGAAATTTGTTGGTAAAGTCGACAAAAAATTTTGGTTTAGCAACAGAAAGTCTGCTGGAAATGGGAAAGCAGCGATTTTTTGCACAAATTTGAGACTGTTTCTTGCAAAGTTAGAGACTAAATATTTTCAAGACCTTGTAGGTTCTTCTAAATGACATTAATTTACTACCAGTATTGTTTTTTTAGTTGTTTGTTAAATCTATAGACTACAAAAATCCTTACAGACTAAATGAATTAAATACATATGTACAAAAAATACTTGATTTTAGTAATAACAATTTAGAAGTTTACATACAGAATATGACTTTGCAAACCAAAACAAAAGAATAATATTGAGGCTTAAACACTGTTCATGTATAATATTAATTTTATTTTTATTGATTCACGGCTTTCAGATCATCAAGGTTGTAAAACTTCCTGAATTCAAGGAAGAGGCGACGCAGAGGATCGGTATTTGCATAGTTGCTAGTATAATAAATTATTTGAAGTAATTAATAATTTCAAGATGGGCTGGTTTGGGATAACTAAAACCAGTAAGGAAAGACAAAAGTAAGCGGCGCCGACTTTATAATCCTCTGCACCTACCCTATAGGTACAAAGTGGGAGCGATATCTGATTCCGAACCAATTTTGGTGGACCTCGGTTAATGTGTTCAGATGGGTTATTAAACAATCCGTATCAAATTTTGAGCAAATATGTTCAAAATGTAATAACTACGTTTGACAAATGACAACATTATTGCAAATTACCCAAAATCTGACAAACTAATATATGGGTGCTACATTTAAACCTGAACCTATTTTGCCCAAACTTCTTAGAAATTGTGGTTGGCATCAAGGAAATTTTAGCAATATTGGTCAATAAATGAGCTTGCAGTGGCTCTAGAAGTGAAAATCGGGCGATATACATATATGACAGCTATATCTAAATCTGGATCAGTTTCTATCAAATTCACAAGTAATATTAAGAGTCATAAGGAAATTATTGATGCTAAATTTCGATAGAATCGATTAATAAATGGGCACTTTATTGCAATATTTCTCAAAATCTGAACTGATTGCGACATATATCTAAATCTGAACCGATTTTTATGAAATTCACCAGTTATGTTGAGAGTCAAGACAAAATCTTTACTGCTAAATTTTGAGAGAATCTGTTAACAAATGAGCGTTTTATTGCAATATTTCTCAAAATCGGCCGAACATATATATGGAAGCTATATTTAAATCTGAACCGATTTTGACGGATATTTTGGAAGTTGTACAGGAAAGCGTTCTACAAAATTTTGGAAAGATAGGTGAATAAATGCGCTTGCAGTGCCTATCGTTTAATAAAGCCCAGAAATGAGAGAAATGTGCTCTCGGAAGCCTAGTCGGTGATCTAAAAGGATCCCAAGATCATTCATTGTGAACTGATTCAATCAAGCGGTTATCAAAGTAATAACTTGAGTCTTAAAAAATGTCGTTTGTTCAATTATGGGTCGGGTTATTTCTTCGTTTAGTAATATTCCAAGGAAAAACTTTATATGGTCATTTCAGGTGTAAAGTAAGAATCTGTTTGGGATTTTTACCGGTGGCCGGAACGTCCTCTCATTATCTTGTTTCATGCTTCAATGCCAGTTCGTACCATTGAATACATGGCCCAGGTTAGTGTTTTAGGTCACATATACTGGGCGGGGAAACATGGTCAATTGAAAGAGTGGATAACGATAAAATATTGAAAAATTTTTTAACGAAATTTTGGTGATAGATTTATTGGCAAGTCATTTATTTTACGGATAGGCAATGCTTTATGTCATAAAGGACAAATTTTTTCTATTAGATTATGCGAAAAACATTATTCGCCACCAAGTCCACATCTAGAAATGTTAATGGGTCTATTCAAGCAAAAACGTTGTAATTTACCGAAAAGCGCCTAAGAAGATATTATGGCGAAAATTTAAGCTTAACGATAAAATATAACAATTTATTTTATTAAATTTTAGTAAAATCCACTCCAACCGTTGGCGATTTGTTGGAGTGGATGAAGTCACGTCAAGTGAAGTAAAATCAAGTTTATTAAGAAAAAAACAAGTAAAAAGGCTTAATTTCGGCAGAGCCGAATATAAGACACTTACGAGCATGGACGGTTTAGAAGGTACTTATAAACTTTAAGTAAATTTGAGCCCCTTGTTCAACAAATCTGGGATCGGTTTATAAAGGCGCTATACCAATTAATGGACCTATATAGATGGGATTTGGTATCAGTATTGGAGGGAGCCACCCTAGCTCAGAGGTTAGCATGTCCGCTTCTGACGCTGAATGCCAAGGTTCAAATCCCGGCGACAACATCGGACAAAATTTTCAGCGGTGGTTTCCCCTTTTAGTGCTGGCGACACTTGTAAGGTATTTACCATAGGTAACTTGCCGTGTAAACTTCTCTACACTCTGAGAAATTTGTTAGTAACGACATCAAAAATGTTTGCTCTAACAGAAGAAAGTCCGCTGAAAAGGGACACCAGTGATTGTTTGCTATATCAACAAACATTTTCTGCTGTTTTCAAATGGTAAAATGTAAAAATACAAAAATTTCACATATATTAAATATTTGAGATTTTTTATTCAATTTTACAGCCAGATAATGTACTTTTTCTAAAATTCTACAATTCAGGAAATCTGATAAATACCATACTCTTTGTGCCTTCAAGTGGTAATATCAGGAGACCGTTCTACATAGGGCCATACCAAAGATTGAACCTATGTTACCCATATTTAGCACTGATTTGAAGGGGCTAATACCACTCATCGTTCTGAACTTCAACAAAAAGGAATAAAAAATCCGACTGCCATAAATAAAATAAAACGTGACCGATGGGTGTTCTAAAACATATAGACAGACAAATGGATGTGACTCAAGTGGTTCGTGGTTCGAATATATAAAAATGTATATCACAATGTAAGGTACCTCGTATTTACACTTCTGATTCGTTCAATATTTGTATTGCCTCCGAAACTCGGGATTATCCCATATTTTTTGTCGAATAGTCGGGAGGTGGGATAGGCACAAAAAATCGGAATAATCCCAACCAATCCCGACCATATGACGAGCCTAACCATAACTGGCGTGTGTTTTTAAAGTCATAAAAGAAATTGATAAGCTAAATTTCAGCCATATCGTTTAAAAATTGCTCCCTCCCTAAATGTTAAGAATGATTTTTTAGCTATTATCATCTTTGGCAACACAGGTTTAAACAGCTCACGCACGTTTCGTGTTTTGTTTAACTGTCAAACATCTTCAGTCTGGTCTATAATTTAACCATGCATCGTCTTACAAACGAACAACGCTTGCAAATTATTGAATTTTAATATCAAAATGCTCTGTTAAAAAAGTTCATCGCGCGCTTCTTCCACTTTATAGACGAAGCTCATTTTTGGCTCAATGTGTACGTAAATAAGCAGAATTGTCGATTTTGGAGTGAAGATCAGCCCGAAGCAATGCAAGAGCTACCAATTCATCCAGAAAACGTCCCAGTTTGGTGCGCTTTATGGTCTGGTGGCATCATTGGACCGTACTTCTTCAAAGATGATGCGAATCGCAACGTAACTGTGAATGGTGAGCGATATATTTAGACGTTATCCAACTTTTTTTTGCCACAAATCCAAGAGCTTGACTTGCATGACATGTGCTTTCAACAAGACGGTGACACATGCCACACAACACTTGACTTATTGAGAGGCGAGTTCGGTGAACATTTTGTTTCACGTTCGCGACTGGTCAATTAGCCGCCTAAATCGAGCGGTTTAACTCCTTTATACTATTTTTGTGGGGCTATGTTGAAGGTCATGTCTATACAGACATAACCGCTTCAATTGACCCATTAGAAGATAACATTGAAGCATTAATTCGTCAGATATCGGGCGAAACTTTGGAAAGAGTATGCCAAAATTGGACTAAGCGGATGGACCATCACGGTCAACAGTTGCTCAAATAATGTTCAAACAAATAATTAAGTGGACCAAATTATATGGACCTTACTATCGATTCAAATGAAGACTTCATGCATTTTTCTGAATATGTGTATAGTTCACAATCACTAGACTCGAGATTTTGGTAACCTGTTTTTTTAAGAATATTAATTCAACTTATTAAATTTTGAGACATAAGTATAGGAGTATTTATACCCTACACCACTACTGTGGTACAGGCTATTATAACTTAGTGCATTTGTTTGTAACACCCAGAAAGAAGAGAAATAGACCCATTGATAAGTATACCGATCGATTCAGAATCACTTTCTGATTTGATTTAGCTTTGTCCGTTTGTCTGTCTGTCTCAGTTTTCTTCCTTAAAATTTGGTACAGGCATGTTTTTTTGGCCTAGAGACGAAGCCTACTAAAATTGGAAAAAATCGGTTTAGATTTAGATATAGCACCTATATATATGTTCGTCCGACTTGCAGTAATAATGCAAAAAAATGGTCATAAGTTAACCGATTCTCTCTAAATCGCCCGATTTTTAGTCCTAGAGCCACTGCAAGCGCATTTATTGATCAATCTTCCCAAAACTTTGTACAACGCTTTTCTCGACGATTTTTACAGTATCTATAAAGTTTTCTCGAAATCAGTTCAGATTTAGATAAAGCTCCCATATAGATGTTCGTCCGATTTGCAGTAATAATGCATGAAAATGGTCAAAATTTGGCAGGAAGGATTTTCTTATGTCTCTCGACATTACTGGCGAATTTCATAGAAATCGGTCCAGATTTAGACATAGCTGCCATATATATGTATCACCAAATTTTTACTTCTAGAGTCACTGCAAGCGCATTTATTAACCAATCTGGCCAAAATTGTGCACAACACTCTCCTCGATGCCTACCACCATATCTAAGAAGTTTGGTCAAAATTGGTTTAGATTTAGATTAGTCAAAATCCTCAGATTTTGACCAATTTGCAATAATGTTGTCATTTGTCAACCGTATTTATTACAGTTTGAACATATTTGTACGAAACATCTGAAAACATCCGCCGAGATCCATCAAAATTGGTTCAGAATAACATATAGCTCATACTTTGTACCTATAGAGTAGGTGTAGGGTATACAAAGTCGCCACCGCCCGACTTTTGCCTTTCCTTACTGGTTTTTATTTGTTGGTGTGCTTAAAATTTCATGTTACATAACTACATGTAACACCCAGAAAAAAGAGAGCTAGACCCGTTGATAATTATACCGAACGACTCAGAATCGCTTTCTGATTCGATTTATCTATATCCGCCTGTCTATCTGTTTGTGCATGTTAATTTGTGAAAAAAGTACAGGTCGCAATATCTTAAAAAAAATTTATGGCCAGGACACGAAGCCTATTGAAATTGGCAAATTTGGATATAGCTCACGTTTACATTTATTCGACCGATTTTGACTTACAATGCAATTTGGTAGGAATAACATTTTACGACTCTCTACATTACTGGTGACAAACGTAGCGCAGAGATCAGCATGTCCGCCTGTGACGCTGAACGCCTGGGTTCGAATCCTGGCCTGATCATCAGAAAAAAATTGAGCGGTGGTTATCCCCTTCTAATGCTGGCGACATTTGAGAGGTACTATGCCATGCATAGAAGCCATGTTAAAGTTTCCCCCAAAAAAAGTGTCGTACAATGGCACGCCATTCGGACATAATTAAAACAAGTAAAAGCGTGTTAAGTTCGGCCGGGCCGAATCTTATATACCCTCCACCATGGATCGCATTTGTCGAGTTCTTTTCCCGGCATCTCTTCTTAGGCAAAAAAGATATAAGAAAAGATTTCCTCTGCTATTAGAGCGATATCAAGATATGGTCCGGTTTGGACCACAATTAAATTATATGTTGGAGACCTGTGTAAAATGTCAGCCAATTCGAATAAGAATTGCGTCGTTTGGGGGCTCAAGAAGTAAAATAGAGAGATCGATTTATATGGGAGCTTTATCGGGCTATAGACCGATTCAGACCATAATAAACATGTATGTCGATGGTCATGAGAGGATCCGTCGTACAAAATTTCAGGCAAATCGGATAATAATTACGACCTCTAGAGGCTCAAGGAGTCAAAATCCCAGAACGGTTTATATGGCAGCTATATCAGGTTATGACCCGATTTAAACCTTATTTGACACAGTTGTTGAAAGTAAGAATAAAATACGTCAGGCAAAATTTCAGCCAAATCGAATAGGAATTGCGCCCTCTAGAAGCTCAAGAAGTCAAGTCCCCAGATCTGTTTATATGACAGCTATATCAGGTTATGAACCGATTTAAACCATACTAAGCACGGTTGTTGGATATTAAAAAAAAAATACTTCGTGCAAAAATTCATTCAAATCAGATAAGAATTGCGCACTCTAGAGACTCAAAACCCAAGATCGGTTTATATGACAGCTATATCAGGTTATAGACCAATATAAGCCATACTTGGCACAGTTATTGGATGTCATAACAAAACACGTCGTGCAAAATTTCATTCCAATCGGATAAGAATTGCGCACTCTATGGGCTCAAGAAGTCAAGACCCAAGATCGGTTTATATGACAGCTATATCAGGTTATTAACCGATTTGAACCATACTTGGCACAGTTGTTGCATGTCATAACAAAACACGTCGTACAAAATTTCATTCCAATCGGATAAGAATTGCGCACTCTTGAGGATCAGAAGTCAAGACCCAAGATCGGTTTATATGGCAGCTATATCAAAACATGGACCGATATGGCCCATTTACAATACCAACCGACCTACACTAATAGGAACTATTTGTGCAAAATTTCAAGAGGCTAGCTTTACTCCTTCGGAAGTTAGGATGCTTTCGACAGACAGACGGACGGACGGACAAATGGACGGACATGGCTAGATCGACGTAAAATGTCGCGACGATCAAGAATATATATACTTTATGGGGTCTCAGACGAATATTTCGAGTAGTTACAAACAGAATGACGAAATTAGTATACCCTCCATCCTATGGTGGAGGGTATAAAAAACAAGTAAAAGCGTGCTAAGTTCGGCCGGGCCAAATATTGGGAACCCACCACCATGGATTCTGTTAAAAATTTATACAAAATCAAATAAGTTGTGGAGCATAATTTTATTCTACATACCTAACTTTTGTTAAACCAGCAAAAATTAGAGCTGCTAGAAACCGAACAACGATGATCGAGAGACCGGTTTACATTAGAGCTATATCAGGTTATAGACTGATTATGGCCGTACTTGGCACAGTCGTCGGAAGTCATAACAAAACACTACATGCACAATTTCAGCCAAGTCGGACAAAAATTGCGGCATTCAGCTGCTCAAGAAGTATAATCGGGAGATCGGTTTATATGGGAGCTATATCTAAATCTGAACCGATATAGTCCATTTGCAATCCCCAACGGCCTACATCGATATTAAGTATATGTGCAAAATTTTAAGCGGCTAGCTTTACGCATTCGACCTCTATCGTGGTTTCGACAGACGGACGGACGGACGTGGCTAGATCGATTCAGAACGACGAGACGATCAAGAATATATATACTTTTTGGAGGCTTAGACGTATATTTCGAGGTGTTACCAACGGAATGACTAGATAAGTATACCCCCATTCTATAATGGTGGGTATAATGAGAACCCTTAGCATTGAGCTTAAACTTGAATCGGATAGCACTCATTGATATGTGAGAAAATTGCTTCAGTTCCTTAATGGAATGTTCATGGCCAAATTTGCATTTGCATTGTATATAGATACACGGCCTTTAAAAAACTTAATGGAGCCTTCAAACAGGCTTCAGTTCTGTAAAGGAAATCGGTTAAATGAACCTATTTTAACAGGGACTTTATTTCACATGCCTTTAATGGATAAATGAAGAATAACAAGCTGGCCCTGTAAATTAAATTTTTAGCCATTTTTTGTGCCCACTCAAAAATTAAATCCATCAACTCAACCACCTTGATGAATAGTTTCATGTCACAGTTTACAAAGACACACACTCAACCAAAGTGTGGTATATGTCTAAATGCAAGCCCTGTTTATCCGATAATAATAAAGTAGATGCGTTATGAGAAATGAAATGAAATGAATTCCCAGAAACGAAACTATTTCCCCAAGACATATACCCACGAATATCAGTCCATTTGAATAAGACAATAACCAAAAACTTCCATGAATAGTTTTTATAGAATTTAATAAAAACTATGGCGTCCGCGGCATTCCATTCGTTGAGAGGACTGCATGCACAGGGAGTCGTTAGAAATGTTTTCAATTTATGCAATACTTGGGGAACTTGGAAGACTTGCCACAGCGTTTCTTCGTATTATCGTGTACTTTAGATGCTTTTATTATGTTCCATACACACACACCCACACATATATACACCCCCACAAAAGTTGATAAGATTTGTTGCTGCTGTTGTTAGTGGACTTCATGTTCGCGGCTATGATATTAAAACTGCGCTGCGAATGGTGTCCAACGCTCTCACTCTCTACATTTTCTGTATGGACTTCAGAGAAAACAATCTAACCAATAGCTATATTGTGTGTGAGAGTCAGGGTGCGAGAAACGTACGTTATTTTCAACTATGTGGTCATCTCGTTTAAATGTGCCACTGTATATATGTACTTTATTAGATCGAAAATCGGTTGGTACACTTACATCCTAGGGCGGAGGATTGCAGTTCTGTCAATCGGCCCGTCCTCGTGATTTACATAAATGTATGGAAGCTATCCCTTTTTGTGAACTTATTGCCGGATTTTATCGGTAATGATAAAAGTCGCAGGAGACTTTTGGCTACTCGCCAACTGTCACATAATGGTCTGAGCATTTTACTTTTAGATTTTCTTAGATATGACAAATTTGTAGAAAATTATTCAGTACTTTGGTGTCATCGTTTGAGTCTATCTCGTAGCAGAAAAATTTCCTTTCAAAACTTTTCTTGATAACTGTCGTTCAGGTAAACGTAATCGATATTTGAATATTTAACACACAACCTAATTAAGCAATGCATAACAAATTTTAGAAATTTTAGCGATATAGTTTTAATCGCTAGTAAAAAAAGAGTCACGCTTGTAACGGATCCTTGGGCGATTCCTTTCTCTAATTGAAAATATTCTGAGTAGGTTAGATTAAAGTGGCAGTCTGCCATCAGACTCACTTAGACGGTCCATTGTGATACCACAGGAACATGATAAGGAAGATGCCTTCTTGTTTCTACCGTTGAACAATCCAGATCGCTTTAAAACCCCAACAACTTTGAATGTTCACATCCGCTAAATCAGACAAGTTCTCAAAGTTCTGACTGCCAGTACTGGACACACACACAGCAGATGTCTCTTCTTCCTGGACGTCCTCACAACTTCAGCAAAAATTTTTACTTTCAGTTCAGTCCGTCAGCATGTTTTCCGATCTGACAATGACCTGTCATGACGGGCACAATGACTGAGACGTCAGTTCTAGCGAGTGACAGCAAAGCGGTCGACCCCTTTAAGTCAAAATTAGACCACATAATTTTGGAAAGCTCTGAGAACATATTTATTGTTGTCTGAGAAGATATTTATGCCAGTTGTCGTAACGACACTATAACATAGCCTTTCTATAACTGCAAGGATCTCCGCTTGATACACACTGCAGTTGTCGGGTAACCTTCTCGATATGACTAGTTCTAGTTTTTTAGAGTACACCCCAAAAGTCCACCAGGACGTCTTGTTAGGAACCATCCGTATAGAAGTCTATGTAACTGCTATTGCCAGGGAGACAGTAGTTTCTATCGGTTCTATCAGTACTTTTTATCAAAAAACTGCTCAGGGTGAAATCCACACTGCCGCGAAGATCGGACATTGTATCAAGGGGAACATAGTGTCCGTAGCCGCCACATGACCAACCAGAAAGCTCCCTTAGCCTCACAGCAGTGGTTGCAGTACATTGTCTGGACAAATCTCGCCACAACGTCCAAAGGCATTAATTGTAGTAATAATTTCAGTGCACCAGATGCTGTCGTCCTCACAAGCACAAATAAGCTTTTCTTTGAATCCGGTTGATTATTGAATAGTAGGTGGACTTTTGAAGCGCCGTCCACCAGATCACAACACCATATAACATTATAGGCATGACAACTGCAGAATATACTCAAAGCATTACATACGGTCTAAACCCCCCAACTTTTGCCAATGGCTCTCTTGCAGGTGTATAGTACAAGAGTTGACTTTCTTGCCCTTTCCAAAATGTTAGATTTGAAGTTCAATTTTCTGTCCATCAAAACACCCAAGGGTTTTGCGCTTTCTGTAAATGGAACATTCTCTCCTACCAAGGAGACGGATGGCAATGGAGGCTTCTTGTATCTCCTTCTGAAAATAATTACTTCTGTCTTGCACGGATTTACACTTACACCACTTTTGGTGGCCCACTTCGCTGTTGCACGTAGAGCTTCCTGATATATATTTCTTAGAGTGCTGGGGAACTTCCCCCTAACGGCAATTGCCACATCATCATCACACCTTTTACACGTTTTCTTCCAGAGACAATAATATATTGTTAATTGCTATATTTCAAAGTAGAGGAGCCAGTACACCTCCTTGAGGCATTCCTCGTCTGACCCATCTTTTTAAATCCACAAATCCCAAGCCTTCGACAAATGCATACCAGTGACAACCTATTCTGGCGCCATGTTGTTCGTTGGAGAGTTTCCCGGGAAATGTGTATCAACGAGTAGTTCTAGTGTTTCCTCACTAGATATTGTCAATACATTCTCTGACTTCTTCGGGCCATTTCTTCCCGGTTTCCAAAAGTGTCATTACTTACGCGTTTCTCTTTTAATTTCTTTGAGAACCTGTCTAAGAGCATATCAAAGTATGTTTTAAATTCTTGAGCCGAAATATTTGCCCCTATCTCCGTACTCTGGCCCCTTATCTGCTTTGCGATTTTCCACCACTGTTTTGCATCGACAGTATTTAAAAGTTGCCTTTCTAATTCTCTTGCATACTCCTTCTTCCGCTCTTTGCATGTTTTTTTGTAAATGCTTACCACTTCTAAATAACTTCTTTTGTTACTTTGTGTGCTGGCTTTTCTGTAAATATTAAGGTGTTTAAATGCATCTATACGAGCTTTTTCACATTTCGAGTTGAACCAATTTGACTTGTATTTTTTAGGTTTATTAAATATGTTGGATTTTATCGCCGATTTGTGTATGATGTCCGTTAGATCCTTTAAACTGTTTATTTCACCATTATTTTTTGCTATACAAAGATTCCGATTCAACTTTCGCTCATATCTTTCGTTTTGTTTTCCCCACTGTAATTTTGGTAGCAGATTTAGGGGAATTATATCACTTGTCGTGTGTGGGCATTTAATTTCTAGTTTCAATGGTAAATGGTCTGACCATATTTTCTCCTCCACTTCGAATCTTTCTATCATTCTCAGTCCTTCGTATGTCATTGCCACAATATCGTTGACCGAGTTACCTATATTGCTTACAAATGTATAGTGTCCTTCCACATCACCTATAGTTCTGCCATTTAATACTAGCAATCCGTTATCTTCACAAAATTCCACAAATTTTTTGCCTTTTGAGTTTACTACGAAATCCTTTGACTGCCTTATTTCTTTACCGGCCGTAAATTCTTTTAGCAAACAATTTTCATGATTCTGTTGAAGGTTTCCTATGCGGACATTCATATCTCCTGCCAGGATAATATTACTTTCTGATAAGTTTTTAAAAACCTCCTTCACAACTTCGAATTCGCTTGACCACTTTTCTCCTCTTATATAAACCGGGACGAATACAAAACTTGTTTCTGGAGATTTAATTTTTATAATATTTATGTTATCCTTTCGCTGGTATTCGTGATTTATTCCAATTTTTTGTAGACTTCTATTCACTCCACATAGAATTCCACCACTAGCTCTGCCATATGTATGATTTCGTTCTGCGTTCAGCCAATATAAGTTGAAATCATTGAAATATTTTTTCCATCCCTCTGTTTCACTCTCTACAACGTGAGTCTCAATTAATGCAAATATATCAAAGCTCCTAACATATTCAAAGAAATCCGGATAGAGACACTTGCTCCTAAGACCATGAACATTGTATGATAACATTTTGAAAGTTTTTTTTGCTAGTTTACTTAATACTATATTATTACTTATCGATATGAAATTATTTGAATTGAATTTATTACAATTATCTAGTTTTTTAAATTTAACGAGTTTTTTATAATATCATATTTTAAATTCAGGTTAAAATCTTCTCCATACAGTTCTCCCATAACATTGACCGCATTGCATGGCCCGCATACCAGTCTTTTCTCCGAATTCCACTTAAACCATTTATCAGCAACCTTAATCCTGTCATCTCTTACTTTCACCTGGTGTTTCTTGCTGAAATCGATCAATTGTCTTCTCAATTTTATCATAATGATCTTGTCCAATCTTCGCTCTGCATTTAGATCCCGTTCGATATATATTTGCCTTCCTTTTAAGTAGCTCGTTTTCGACAGAATAAGTTCAACATCGCTTTCAGTTTCAAATTCTACCACCACTGCTGCCGATCCATTTCGTTGGTACAATGTTTTTACCGATTTCACTCCTTTCTCTATTTCCACTTTTAATACTTGCTGACATATCTTTTGTATTTCGCCAATATTGGTTTGTTGAGAGTTAAGACCTCTGAAAATTAAGTTTTTTCCTTTTATGTTGTTTTCCAACTCATTTAAACGTCTCTTAAGCATATTATTTTCTGTTTTAAGAACCTCCATTTCATGCGCCAAACCATCATTGATCACTTTCAAATGATTTACTTCTTCACTGAGCGATGTAATTCGTCCCAAAACCTCTTCGTTACATTCTCTTATAATTGTTTTTAAACTGGCAACATTTATATCGGAAACTTTTTGTTCGTTATTCATTTTGAATGATTTTGGATTGTTTTTCGATTCCCCTTCTGGAGATAAATTACAAGCCTTTCGTTTTTCCAGTTTGTTTAAAATAACTTTTGCTTTGGACCACTGTAGTTTTCAAACGTTAACGGACAAGTGGTCTATTGTGAATTAATCAATTGGGCAGGTTGTATTGCAAATTACTAAATTGATCGTGGTGTAAAAACGGCTTTATCTCCAAATGACATCTACGACGGTAATCAGCTGTGTTTTGTTGTACTGCTGTTGTTTATTTATCTATATCGCTTACCGGTTAACATTAAAAATCCTGTTGTGTAATTTAGTTTGCGAGATTCTGAGTTTTTAAGATTTATATTTAGTGAACAATTTGCCGTTGTTGAAACTTTCACTGTGATCTTCAATATCCTGCAGCAGTCCACACTCCAACAAACAACTGGTGCTTTTTTTTGTTTTCCAATATGCGCTTTTTGTGTGAAAAATATCCAACTTATTCGGAGCTCAATAACAAACGTGCTTATCAATTTAACAGAGCAAGTCAAAGAGATCTGACGAATATAAATATGGGAGCTATATCCAATTCTGAACCAATTTCCAGCAAACTTCTCAGATAATGTGGCAGTCATTGGCAAAGCCATATTTCGAAAGAATGATTAGCAAATAACTATTTTATATATTACTGCAAATCGGGCGAACATATATATGGAAGCTTTATCTAAATCTGAAACGATTTCGAGCAAACTCTATTGTCATTGTGGAAGTCGTTGAGGAAAGCGTTGCACAAAGTTTTGGGATATATATAAATGTGCTTGCATTTGCTCTAGGAGCGAAAATCGGTTGATATATATATATATATATATATATATATATATATAAATGAGAGCTGTATTTAAATCTGAACCGTTTTCTATTAAATTCATGAGTAATGTCGAGAGTCATGATAAAATACTTCCTGTCAAATTTCGAGGGAATCGACTATCAAATGAGCACTTTATTGCAATATTTCTCAAAATCGGACGAACATGTATGGGAGCTATATCTAAATCTGAACCGATTTGGAGCAAATTTCTTAGATATTGTGGTAGTTGTCGAAGAGAGCGATATACAATAAATGCGTTTGCAATGGCTCTAGAGGTGAAAATCGGCCGATTTACACATATGGCAGCTATATCTAAAACTGAATAGATTTCCATGTACACAAATTAATATGGACAGACGGACAGACAGACACACGTACGCAGATAAATCCAATCAGAAAGTGATTCTGAGTCGATCGGTATACTTATCAATGGGAGAGATAGATCCATCTTTCTGAGTGTTATAAGCAAAATCACTATGTTATAATACCCTGTACCACAGTAGTGGTGAAGGGTATAAAAAATTGTATAAAATATTCATATTCTATTAAAAAACAACTCTTGGCTTATGATATATGGATTAGTTCGCTAACCAAATCATTTTCATGTTCACAAATATTTCAACAAAAATTAATTAAATTAATTATTAAATTAATTAAAACTTCATTTCAGCCCGATATTATCATGATGTCAAATTCGTATTCTACTCCCAAATACCTTTATTTGAGCCCCATATTGAGATGGTCAGTAAAAAATTGCTGTTTGTGTGTTATTTTGGGTAAGGGGTAGACCCCAGAAAATTGGTTCCGAAAGTGGTAATCAATTCTTGCTCTACCGCCCAATACCTTTAATTTAAGCTCCACATAGACATGGTCGGTAAATATGGCCGATTTAGGGGTGTTTTGGGGATTAAGGTGGTCCCCCAAACACTAAGCCCGGAAAATATATCAACAACGTACTCTATTCTCATATATCTAAATATCATTTATTTGAACCCCATATTGCCATTGCCCTCAAAATTGGATATCAAATTCGTTTTCAAATCTCATTTAAACTCCTTATTGCAAAAGTCAACAAATATGTCCGGTTTTGGGTATTGACCCTAAAAACTATGAATATTTAGTTCCACCCTCTTTAAGACCCAAATTCTCTTGGTGAGCAAATACGTCCTATTTGGGGGTTGTTATGGTGGTGGGACGTCCGCTAGACAGTTGGCCCCTAATGTTGATATCAGATATGTGGTCTACTCCCACATACCTTTGATTTGAGCCCCATATTTCCAAAGTCGGCAAACATGACCGTCTTGAGGGGTGTTTTGGGGGATGCGCGGCCACTCAGTGAGTTGGCCTTGAAATTATATATCGGATTGGATCGGATGAGTTGTGTTATATTCAGATTTGGATATAGCTGTCATATAGACCGATCTCTCGTTTTATGGTTTTAGGCCCATAAAAGGAGCATTTATTGTCCGATGGCGCCAAAATTTGGGACAGTGAGTTGTGTTAGGCCCTTCGATATCCTTCTTTAATTTGGCCCAAATCGGTTCAGATTTGGATAAAGCTGCCATATAGACCGATCTCTAGATTTGAAGTCTTCGCTGACATTTTACGCAGTGACTTATGTTTGTCTTTTCGACATCCGTGTCGTAAATGGTTCAGATCGGTCTTTATTTGGATATAGTTACCAAAAAGACCAATATTACGGTCGACAAAATTGAACAATGACTTGTATTTATTAAATAGATCACCCAATGTCTGTGCCGAATTTGACATTATGAATTTTTCGCCGGATTATGACGAAAGGTGGTTTACATATATACCCGAGGTGGTGGGTATCCAATGTTCGGCCCAGGCAAACTTTACGGCTATTTACTTGTTGCAAATATAAATGCGCTATATCACGTAAGTGACCGATATCTACCTTACTTGTCGTGGCTGTAAGAAGTCATAGGAAATCACCACCACCAAAATTTTAGGCAAATCGGGTAATAATTGCGCCCTCAAAGGCTCAAAAAGACAAACTGGAAGAGCGGTTTACATGGCAGCTATACCAGGCCATCAATCGATTTTGACCATACTTGGCATAGTTGTTGAAAGTCATACCAAAAGGACATATGCAAAATTTCAACCAACTTGGATAAGAATTGCGCCCTCCAGAAGCTCAAGAAGTCCACCCGGGAGATAGCTATATCAGGTTATGAACCGATAAGAACCATGGTTTGGTTAGGTTAGGCTTATGAGGCAGTCTGCCATCAGACTCACTTAGACGTTTTCGTTCATTGTGATACCACAGGAAAAGGATACCAGAGGAAGATGCCTTCTAGTTTCTTACAGATCGCTTTAAAAAGCCCAGTAACTTGCGAAGAAGACAAGTACCACTGTAGGCAACTTGTATCTCCTGCTGAAAAGAACTACTTCTGTCTTGCACTGATTTATACCCACACCACTTTCGGTAGCCCACTTTGCTGTTGCACGTAGAGCTTCTTCCCCTAACAGCAATTGCCACGTCATCAGCATACGCGTCCACTTTTACGCCTCTTTCTTCCAGAGACAATAATATATTATTAATGGCTATATTCCAAAGTGGAGGAGACAGTACACCTCCTTGAGGTGATTCTCTCCTGACCCATCTTTTCAGATCCACAGATCCCAAGCCTGCCGTAATGCATCTTTTAGTAAGTAAGTTATTAATAAACTTTCTTACGGTAGAGTTGATGCCTAGAAACTCCAACTCCTTCATGATTGACGTCGGTTTTACATTATTGAAAGCACCTTCAATGCCAAGAAATGTTACCATTGCATATTCCTTGACAGCAAGAGAACCCTCTACGTAGCCGACTAGGTCGTGAAGGGCTGTTTCCGTGGATTTGCCTAAATGCATGCTGCTGCCGCGACAGGCTATATCCAGGGATCTTTGTCCTATGATATGTTTCTACAACCTCTCAAGAGTCTTCAGCATAAAGGATGACAGACAAATAGCACGAAAATCTTTCGCCTTCGTGTGGTAGGGTTTTCCTGCTTTCGGAATGAAAATGACCTTCGTGTCCCTCCATCCAACCGGTATACACGACATTCTGATACAAGCAAAGTATATCTCCCTTAGCCAGGGAACCAGTCTATCAGACACAGCTTGTAATTCAACCGGTGATACATCATCAGGGCATGGCGACTTAAAGGAGTCGAAACTTCTTATCACCCAAAGGATTTTCGGCGCAGACACAATTTCCCTAATGGCCTCCGACGAATGCATATCAGTGACAACCTCTTCTGGCGCCACGTTATCCGTTGGAGAGTTTCCCGGGAAATGTGTATCAACGAGTAGTTCTAGTGTTTCCTCACTAGATATTGTCAATACATTCTCTGACTTCTTCGGGCCATTTCTTCCCGGTTTCCAAAAGTGTCATTACTTACGCGTTTCTCTTTTAATTTCTTTGAGAACCTGTCTGATTAAGCGGATGTGAACATTATTGGGCTTTTTTGAAGCGATCTGGATGGATTAACGGTAGGAACTAGAAGGCATCTTCCTTCTTCTGTTCCTGTGGTATCACAATGGACTTAGACGGTTTGTCTAAGTGGGTCTGATGGCAGACTACCATTCAAACATAACCTAACCTAACCTACGCGTTTCTCCAATTACTAGGATAACACTTTCTCTTTTAGAAGTTATTATAAAATTCCAGTAAATACTGTTTGTAGTTCCTGTTCAAATTTTTTAACATTTCAAACTTGATGTTGTTCGTCATTCGGACATGGAGATAATCCTAGACAAGTTCGAAAAGCCGTTTCCATTTTTATTAAATAAATGTTTAATATATAGGAGGCAATCGTAGCGCAGAGGTTAGCATGTTGTCCAGTTGATTTGCAATTTTGTACACCCTACACCACCACTGTGGTACAGGGTATAATAAGTTTGAGCATTTGTTTGCAACGCTAAGAAGAAGAAGAGCTAGACCGGCAAGCCAAAAGACGAACAGGGAGATGCCAAGAGGCCAACAAAACAGAGAGAAGGAGAGATAAGTGACCTAAGATTCGGAAAGGCGTCAGGGTGAAAAACAACGAATACGACCTGAAGCTGTCATAATTAAACCAGCAGAAGGACACAGTTATGTCGACGTTCTTAGAAGTCTCAGACAAAATGTGAAGACTAAGGGGACTGATGTAAAGGTAAAATCCATTTTGTTCTCATGGTGATGAAGAAGGAAGGACGAGTTTCGAGTTTCGCGATGGTCTCAGACTAATGAGAATATATAGATTCAGGACTTATATTCTCTTTTGACCACAGAAGAGATTGGTGGCGTTATCAACGCCGTAACCGGTGCGAGCGAAGATGAATTGTTTGTGTACCTGACGGCTATAAACAGCAGAAAACAACGAAGTACTTACGTCTCCCTACAGGTAGTAGCAGCCAAGGAGCTCTTTAAGAACTAGAATATTGCTACATTTTTAAGAATATTTTAAGAATATTGCTACATATTGCTTTAAGAATATTGCTACATTTTTTTTTCGGTGTATGGAATACATTTTTCTTTTATTCATGTTAAATTAAATTATTAAATTAATTATTAAATTATTATTAATTAAATTAATTAATTAATTAATTAAATTAATTATTAAATTATTATTATTAAATAGAAAAAAAGTTATTACATTTTTTTTTGGTAGCGGCTTTCATCAGCCACCCTGTATATGTGCAAAGTTTCAGTTCGGTCAGTATGGGGGCTATATAGAGATATATATGTGCAAAGTTTCAGCTCAATACCTCTATTTTTAAAGACTGTAGCGTGATTTCAACAGACAGACGGTCAGACGGACATGGCTAGATAATCTTAGATTTTTACGACAATCAAGAATATATACACATTATACGGTTGGAAATGGATATTTCGATGTGTTGCAAACGGAATGACAAAATTAATATACCTCCACCGTTCAGTGGTGGGTATAAAAACTACAATACATATGAGTAACTCTATTCGTATTTGGTGTACATAAGACAAGAATGAAAGCCACATTAACATTCTTTCTTACAGATCCAAAAACAAATCTCTTTAACTGAACTTATGGACTCTGGCCTTTAAATACCAGACCGTTTAGGATGCCTTTTTTAAAGTATGGTCATTATTCGAACCCTGCCACAGTGATGTGTACTGAGTAAAATTAAAGCGGGGGAAACAAAAATATTGTGTTTATATTTCGTGTTGAACAACAACACAACACTCTCGCACCAAGTGAAATGGAAACAAAAATAAATAACAAAAGAAAAACACATTCATACTGAGAGATGGCAAAGTTTCAAAGTCTCAAACTTATTGCTGTTGATTTTATGTGAACTTGGCGGTGCCGTATGCTCATAATTGCAGTTATTACAAAATTGTCGGAATGAAATGGCCAGGCTGACACGGTGTGGCGGCATATCTTGTAGTCGAGAGAAGCAATAGGACCACGTCCGAGTGAGGGTGGAGGAAAAATGCAAAACTTAAACGGTGTCATAAAAACTCCCCGGCAAACACATAAAAATTGGAACTTTTTCCCGGTTATTATTAAATTTCGGAAATATTTTATTAGAAAAATTTCATTGTTATGAGGTATGAAAATGTTTGTTAATAATTCAATTGGAAACTGGAAAAAGAAAAAAGAAACTGACATCGATAATGCTATATTGTTAAGATTTAGTTTTTAAATGGTGCTTATCATGTACTGGACAGAAACATGATACACATAGCGAACAAGTGGACGACAGTACATCTACTGAACTTACATTGGCATAGGCAAGAAATACTGCTGAAAACATTTTCATGTTCAAATTTGCGCCAAGATCCTACGCTCTCCTCCAGCCGCCCCTAACCTGGGATCAGACGCTTATGTTGGCCATTGGTTATTTGAAGGCGCCAATAACTCGCCTTGTCATCTCGAATATCATTGGCACCCAGTATTTAATTAAGAGCCAGTGCTATCTGACTCCTCACTGAAAATGAAAATATTTCCGAGAGGAATACAAAAATGTAGATGCCCTCTGTACCCCCAAACGCACGTAACGATATATTACCAGATCAGGACACTACACAAAAACCAATCTGACCACATTGAAATGGAACTAAAATAAAAGTATTTTGGCGCTAAGTGTCAGGAAGTGGAACAAAAGGGTTTGATCTTTGGAGCTATGAGGTCTTTGGATGTCCACATTTGTAGCAATAGCATACTAATGACAGTATCCATATTAAACCGATCTCCCGATTCGATTTCTTGAGTCCTTACAAGCCGCAATTTATGTCCGACTTGACTGAAATTTCGCATGCGTTGTTCTGTTACGACTTCCAACAACTGTGCCAAATACGGTCCAAATCAATATATAACCTAATATAGCTCCCTTGTAGACCGGTCTCTCGATTATCCTTGTTCGGTTCTTAAAGCTCTAATTTTGTTGGTTTGAGAGAAGATTGGTATGTGGAATAAAATTATGCCCTTCACCTAAATTTATTGTGTGTACATTTTTAGCAGAATTCATGATGGTGAGTTGCCAAGATTCTGGAACCCATTCTTCCTTCCCTTTGTTCGTATTGGCGTTTCTTTTCAGATCCAATCGTAAACATCAAGTAGAGAACTCGAAAATGAATATTAATGCTCCTCGCATGGAGTGGCTTAACGGCTATGTGACTATCTATAAAATATTCATAATTTAGTCTTTTTTTAATCAATTCAAATTGCCATATTAATAGTTTTTCTGGTCTACGGAAGTTATTTTCCAGTCTAAATATTTGGTAGCAACATTCGCGCAGATGAGTACATGGTCACCTGTACCGCTGAATACCTGGGTTCGAAGCCTGGCAAGGAGATTAGCATAAATTTTCATCCATTTATAAATGGTAATCACCACACTATTGGTGGAGACACTTCTTAGTAATTCAGCCATGTAATACTTTTGAACAAAAACTGATTGCCCAGCGGCACGTCGCTTGAACTTACCTAGGAATGAAAGGTCCCTTGTTGATAAGATAAAATTTGAATCGAAAAATTAAATATGTGAGTTATATCGCTGCTGTTACTGTAGTGGCCACCGTGACCCTTAGGTTTGCATTTTCACTTATGCCGCCGAACGAATCGTCATAATTTTTGGAGCAAGACGGCCTGCTTTGACTATTGTACCAAAATTAATAAAATCACCCAGTATCCTGGTGGGCCATTATGATTGATCGACTGTTTTTGGGTGAGGTGGTCATCTAGATATTTTGCCAGAATAAAGATATCAGATTATTAGGCCACAACCTCATATAATATTTTTAATCCCATATTGTCGTGATAGGTTAATACAGCCATTTGGTGGGGGCGCCTATAGGAAGGTTGTGTGCCACACTTCTTCTGCCACTTGAGCACAAATTAGAATATTGCACCCGACTCAAAAATATCTATCGATTCTTCCCCTGTTTTCTTTATAGATCAATTAATCTATGTGAAGCGCTTTTACAAGCAAAGGACACAAATTTTAATGTCATACTCGTAATCTAATCCCAAATACCTTTCATTTAAATCCCACATAGCTATGATAGACTGATAGTCCCATTAGGGGGATTTTTTGAAGGTGAGATGATCCCCAATTACCTCATTTTTTATTCGTAATCTAATCTCGAATACCTTTCATTTGAGTCCCATATTGACAGCAGACGTCCTGTTTGGGGGAGTTTTGGAGATAAGGATGGGGCCCCCTGGTTTTCGTATTCAACTCTCCAATGCCATTCATTTGATACCCATATTGTCGCGATCGGTCAACATTTGGTTTTGGGTGGTATTTTTGGGGTAACGGGGAAGGGTTCGTCCCCTTCCGATATCAACAAATTATAACAGCCTTTTGCTCCTTCCATACCACAATCGTTATCTACTCCCGAATAGCTGGAGTCCAATTGAGTCCATATTGCCATCATTTGTAATTTATTGGCACCCGTACAACAGGAACGTATATTCTTAAGATTATAGTATGGGAGTTGAATCCCTTTAAAGTTCACAAATTTACAGTATAAAATTAAAATATAGTAAGAGAAACTTAAAACTAACAAAACTGAAATAGGATTTAAATTTGAGTAATAAAACAACAAGTAAAAGCGTGCTAAGTTCGGCCGGGCCGAATCTTATATACCCTCCACCATGGATCGCATTTGTCAAGTTCTTTTCCCGGCATCTCTTCTTAGGCAAAACAGAATATAACAAAAGATTTGCTCTGCTATTAGAGCAATATCAAGATATAGTCCGGTTTGGACCACAATTAAATTATATGTTGGAGACCTGTGTAATAACAGCCAATTCGAATAAGAATTGCTCCCTTTGGGGGCTCAAGAAGTAAAATAGAGAGATCGATTTATATGGGAGCTGTATCGGGCTATAGACCGATTCAGACCATAATAAATACGTATGTTGATGATCATGAGAGAATCCGTTGTACAAAATTTCAGGCAAATCGGATAATAATTGCGATCTCTACAGGCTCAAGAAGTCAAGACCCTAGATCGATTTATATGACAGCTATACCACGTTATTACCCGATTTGAGCCATACTTGGCACACTTGTTGGATATAATAACAAAACACGTCACGCAAAATTTCATTCAAATCGGATTAGAATTGCGCCCTCTAGAGGCTCAAGAAGTCAAGACCCAAGATCGGGTTATATGACAGCTATATCAGGTTATGGACCAATTAAAACCATACTTGGCGCAGTTGTTGGATATCATTACAAAACACGTCGCGCAAAATTTCATTCCAATCGGATAAGAATTGTGCACTCTAAAGGCTCAAGAAGTCAAGACCCAAGATCGGTTTATATGGCAGCTATATCAAAACATGGACCGATATGGCCCATTTACAATACCAAACGACCTACACTAATAAGAAGTATTTGTGTAAAATTTCAAGCGGCTAGCTTTACTCCTTCGGAAGTTAGGATGCTTTCGACAGACAGACGGAC
The DNA here is from genome assembly GCF_963082655.1 of Stomoxys calcitrans. Taxonomy (NCBI): domain Eukaryota; kingdom Metazoa; phylum Arthropoda; class Insecta; order Diptera; family Muscidae; genus Stomoxys; species Stomoxys calcitrans. Next base: position 166,683,581 of record NC_081552.1, on the reverse strand, counting down.
GGACATGGCTAGATCGACGATCAGGAATATATATACTTTATGGGGTCTCAGATGAATATTTCGAGTAGTTAAAAACAGAATGACGAAATTAGTATACCCCCCATCCTATGGTGGAGGGTATAAATATATAAATAATATTGTTATAAATTAATTGTCTTTTACAAATCAATATTAGACACTTAACATATTTATTTTTAACAAGCCTTAACTAGAATCCCTATAGTGATTTAGTAATTTATCTTTGAAAGATACAGCGCTACTGAAAGTTTGAAGGCCGCGTGGGAGAGAGTTCCAAAGCTGAACGGCGAATATGAATAGATGCCATTGAGAGACTAAGCTACGGTGTATCCTTGGTATCAATTTATTTTCTCGGTTCGACCTAACAAATCTTATTCCCTCTAATAAATGAGATGGTGCTTGTGTATATATTATCTTATGTAAAAAGGTCAAAAGGTCATGAGCAACACGTCACGAACAGACGAAGACGAAGACGAGAAACGAAACAGGTGTTTTAACTTTTTTTTTTAACTTAACTGCCAACATATTGTGATCGAATGCCTTTGAATGGTCAACGAGAACAAGGAGGTTCAATTCGTCATTCTCCAAGTTATTTCTAATATCCTCCACGACACCAGCTAGAGCACTTATAAAGCTACGTCCGGGTCGAAAACTTGACTGCTTCTACGTGTTTTGTTATGATAGCCAACAACTGTGCCAAGTATGGTTCAAATCGGTCCATAACCAGATTTAGCTGCCATATGAACCGATCTGGGATATTGACTTCTTGAGCCTCTAGAGGTCGCAATTATTATCCGATTTGCCTGAAATTTTGTACGACGGATTCTCTCTTGACCATCGACATACGTGTTTATTATGGTCTAAATCGGTCTATAGCCCGATACAGCTCCCATATAAATCCATCTCTCTATTTTACTGCTTGAGCCCCCAAAGTGAGCAATTCTTATTCGAATTGGCTGACATTTTACACAGGTCCCCAACATATAATTTAATTGTGGTCCAAACCGGACCATATCTTGATATGGCTCTAAAAGCAGAGCAAATCTTTTCTTTTATCCTTTTTTGCCTAAGAAGAGATGCCGGGAAAAGAACTCGACAAATGCGATCCATGGTGGAGGGTATATAAGATTCGGCCCGGCCGAACTTAGCATGCTTTTACTTGTTATACCCACCACCGACGGATGGGGGTATATTCATTTTGTCATTCCGTTTGCAACACATCGAAATATCCATTTCCGACCCTTTAAAGTATATATATTCTTGATCAGCGTAAATCTAAGACGATCTAGACATGTCCGTCCGTCTGTCCGTCTGTCTGTTGAAATCACGCTACAGTCTTTAAAAATAGAGATATTGAGCTGAAATTTTGCACAGGTTCTTTTTTATCCATAAGCAGGTTAAGTTCGAAGATGGGCTATATCGGACTATATCTTGATATAGCCCCCATATAGAACGATGCGCCGATTTAGGGTCTTAGGCCAATAAAGGCCACATTTATTATCCGATTTTGCTGAAATTTGGGACAGTAAGTTGTGTTACGCCCTTCAACATCCTTCGTCAATTTGGCCCAGATCGGCTCAGATTTGGATATAGCTGCCATATAGACCGATCCTCCATTTTAGGGTCTTAGGCCCATAAAAGCCACATTTATTATCCGAATTTGCTGAAATTCGGGACAGTGAGTTGTCTTAGGCCCTTCGACAATATGGCTCAGATCGGTTTAGATTTTGATATAGCTGCCATATAGACCGATCCTCCGATTTAGGGTCTTAGGCCCATAAAAGCCACATTTATTATCCGATTTTGCTGAAATTTGGGACAGTGAGTTGTGTTAGGCCCTCCGTCAATTTGGCCCAGATCGGTTTAGATTTGCATATAGCTGCCATATAGACCGATCCTCCGATTTAGGGTCATAGGCCCATAAAAGCTAAATTTATTACCCGATTTTTCTGAAATTTGGGACAGTGAGTTGTCTTAGGCCCTTCGACGTCCTCCGTCAATACGACGTCCTCCGTCAGATCGGTTCAGATTTGGATATAGCTGCCATATAGACCGATCTCTTGGTTTTAGGTTTTGGGGCCATAAAAAGCGCATTTATTGTCCGATGTCGCCGAAATTTGGGACAGTGAGTTAAGTTAAGCCCCTCCATATATTTCTGCAAGTTGGTCTAGATCGATCAAGATTTGCATATAGCTGCCATATAAACCGATCTCCCGATTTAAAGTCTTGGCCCCATAAAAGGCGCATTTTTAATCCGATTGCACTGAAATTTGACACACAGACTTATGTTATGCTTTTCGACATCCATGTGGTATATAGTTCAGATCGGTTTATTTTTAGATATAACTACTAAAAAGACCAATATTTTGTTATATACAATTGAACAATAACTTTTACTTATTAGTATCTGGTCCAAATCGGAACATAGCTGCTATGGGGCATAAAGTATGAATTTTGCACCGGATTTTGAGGAAAGGTGGTTCACATATATATCCGAGGTGGTGGGTATCCAAAGTTCGGCCCGGCCGAACTTAACGCCTTTTTACTTGTTTTCAAATACTTAACTTTTTTTCAAATACTTTGGGTAAGGGTATAACCTTAGTGTACTTTCATGCGGCGGGAAATCTATAATCGCTTGGATCTATACCCGAGAATTCAAAACCGTCACTGTGACGAACCTCAAGAGAGAAATCAAAATCAATCAAAATGGGATCTATGGGCTTTGCAGGAATATTTGTAAAGGTAGCATTAAGTTCGTTCACATCCACATCAGTGAAGTTATCACGGGATCTTCAACCGATGGCAATGTCGTGAATGGCCTTCCAAGTCTTCTTCGAATCGATCGCCGAAGCGAAACGTCCGAGCTACTAGTTGACTTTGGCAGATTTGATCTAAATCTGTGTATAAAATGATACTGTCGCCATATAAACTGATCTCCAGATTAACTCCTTGAGCTTCTAAGCAATTCGTACCGGATTTGGCTGAAATTTTGCGCGATGTGTTTTGTTATGGCTGCCAACAACTGTGCTAAGTACGGTCTAAATAAGCCCATAACCTGATATAGCTGCCATGTAAACCGATATCCCAACGTGACTTTCTGAGCCTCTTAAAGGCGCAATTATTACTCAATTTGCCTGAAATTTTGGAGGTGATATTTTTCTATGACTTGTACGGCATGACAAGTACGGTCTATATCGGCCAATAACTTGATATTGCCCATATATAGTTGAAAAAGTAATTCAAAGAACTTGACAAATGCGATCCATGGTGAGGGAGATTTGGCCCGGCCGAACCTAGCACGCTTTTACTTGTCATATATATATATAGATTTTTTCTTAAGTTAAAATTTTATTTTAAAAGAAAATGACTATGAAATGCTCTCCTAATAGAAAATTTTATTAGAATGTTGTCTTAGAGAAAACGTCATTGAAATTGTATATTTAGAGAAAATTTCTTTGGAATTTTGCCTGAAAAATGTTAGATATATATCAACAAGTAAAAAGGCGTTAAGTTCGGCCGGGCCGAACTTTGGATACCCACCACCTCGGGTATATATGTAAACCACCTTTCATCAAAATTCGGTGAACATTTCATACCTTATACTCATATAGCTCATACCGATCTGAACTATATACGACACGGATGTCAAAAAGCCGAACATAAGTCACTGTGTCAAATTTCAGTGAAATCGGATTATAAATGCGCCTTTTATGGGGCCAAGACTTTAAATCGAGATATCGGTCTACATGGCAGCTATATCCAAATCTGGACCGATTTGGGCCAAGTTGCATGTCGAAGAGCCTAACACTAAGCACTGTCCCAAATTTCGGCGATATCGGACAATAAATGCGTCTTTTATGGCCCCAAAACCTAAAACCTAGATATCGGTCTATATGGCAGCTATATCCAAATCTGGACCGATCTGTGCGATATTGCAGAAGTGTGTCAAGGGGCTTAACTTAACTCACTGTTCCAAATTTCGGGGACATCGGGCAATAAATGAGCATTTTATGGGCCCAAAACCATAAATCAAGAAACCGGTCTATATGGCAGCTATATCCAAATTTGAACCGATCTGTACCAAATTGAAGAAATATGTCAAAGGGCCTAACACATCCCACTGTCCCAAATTTCAGCAAAATCGGATAATGAATGTGGCTCTTATGGGCCTTACATCAGAAATCGGAGGATCGATCTATATGGTAGCTATATCCAAATCTGGACCGATCTAAGCCAAATTAACGAAGGATGTCGATGGGTCTTACACAATTCACTGCCCCGAATTTCATCAAAATCGGATAATAAAAGTGGCTTTTATGGGCCTAAGACCCTAAACCGGGGGATCGGTCTATATGGCAGCTATATCCAAATCTGAACCGATCTGGACCAAATTCGAGAAACATGTCAAAGGGCCTAAGACAACTCACTGTCCCAAATTTCAGCAAAATCGGACCATAAATGTGGCTTTTATGGGCCTAAATCGGAGGATCGGTCTATATGGCAGCTATATCCAAATCTTGACCGATCTGAGCCAAATTGACAAGGGATGTCGAAGGGCCTAACACAACTCACTGTCCCAAATTTCAACTAAATCGGATAATAAATGTGGCTTTTATGGGCCTAAGACCCTAAATCGTCGGATCGGTCTATATGGGGGCTATATCAAGATATAGTCCGATATAGCCCATCTTCGAACTTAACCTGATTATGGACAAAAAAAGAATCTGTGCAAAATTTCAGCTCAATATCTCTATTTTTAAAGACTGTAGCGTGATTTCAACAGACAGACGGACGGACATGTCTAGATCGTCTTAGATTTTTACGCTGATCAAGAATATACTTTATAGGGTCGGAAATGGATATTTCGATGTGTTGCAAACGGAATGACAAAATGAATATACCCCCATCCTTCGGTGGTGGGTATAAAAACATATTTTTTTAAAAATTTTTCTTTAATATATTGTCTTTAAAATTGTCCTTGAAATTTTGTGTTTGGAAAAATTTTTTGCACCTTATCTTAAAACAACTAAAAACGTACTAAATTTGGCCAGGCCGAATCTTGGAAACTCACCAACATGGTTACAGCTAAAAATGTATACAAAATAAATTTAGTTGAAGGGTATCATTTTATTCTACATTAAGAAGTCAAATCGGGAGATCGGTTTATATGAGAGCTATATCAGGTTATAGATCGATTCGGACCGTACAGTTGTTGGAAGTCATAACAGAACATTACATGCCAAATGTCAGCAAAATCGGACTAAAATTTCAGCTTCCAGGGGCTCAAAAAGTCAAATCGGGAAATAGGTTTATATGGGAGCTATATCTAAACCTGAACTGATATGGCCCATTTGTAATCCTCAACGACCTACATCAAGTATCTGTGCAAAATTTCAAGCGGCTAGCTTTACGCATTCGACAGATAAAGTGATTTCGACAGATGGGTATAAAAAAGATTTCATTAAAAATATGTGGAAAATATTTTACGCAAAAATCGCATTTTTATACCCACCACCATATCATATGGGGTATATTCATTTAGTCATTCCGTTTGTAACACATCGAAATATCAATTTCCGACACTAAAAAGAATATATATTTCGTATCGTCGTAAAATTCTAAGACGATTTAACGATGTCCGTGTGTCTGTCTGTCTGTTGTAGTCACTCTACAGCCTTCAAAAATTTATATATTGAGCTGAAATTGGGCACAGATACGTCTTTTTGATGCACTGGTTAAGTCATGACTTTTGTCATGCAATCTTCCCTGATGGCAAGGCCAGGAAATGATCGGGGATTTTGATACGAAAAATGTTCAAGCATTGCCACGGTATACAGTATTACTCCCAAGATATACAAGCAACAAACATTATTGTATAAAAGAATAGAAATAGAAGATTGTTTACGACCACTAACAATCCTATCACTTTATTGCCCTCCGACAAACAATATCAAAAGGAGTTTACATAAGTTACTTCAAACCGCTTAGGCGCAAATTCTAAGCTTGTGGCGGATGCTGAACATCCCCTATGGGGATCTCGACTTACATCTCCAAAGGGAAAACAATTTTACTACGCAATTAAAACGTCAAACTTGAAGTCTTCTGGTATCAGAACTCAATGGCCCACTGATGTCAACAAAACCGAAAATCCAATTGATTTTTGTATATCAAAGGGTGTTCCCGAAGTATTTAGATAATTTTTCCGTTCTCTCAACGGTACATTCAAACTATAATACTCAGGAAAAACTAGTAAAAGCGTGCTAATTTCGGCCGGGCCGAATATATACAAAACTAGCTGACCCGGGCCCGCTCCGCTGCGCTTTCTTTTACTTTATATGGAACAGAAGTTTCCTTGGAACATTTATTTTCGACAATTAAAGAGCTTTTAGTGAAATAACATGCTACGAATATAGTATATCGCTTGACTAATTGTTTAACAATATAAGTGCCTTTGTCCGAATACCATATGATCTTTATTGGTCTTCAAATTTAAGTTTGGATGTAAGGTGCACTCCATTCTTAAAATACTTTATTTCAGCCCGCTGATATTTGATTTAGGGGTGTTTACGTGGGTGAGGTGGTCCCCCAGTCATTTGGCCCTGAAGAAATATCAGCATCGTGCTCTTCTTTCAAAAACCATTTATTTAAACCCCATATTGCCATTGGTTTAGGGGAGTTTACACGATGAGACGGTAGCAAGCATAGAGGAGTAGCAAGCATAAAAGACGAAAATGTCAACACTATTACGACTGCACTGGTGGTGTCCAGAGCGGCAAAACATGCCTAATGAAAGCTTTTCTGTGAACAGGTCGATAGCATTAATTACGCCGCCAAGATAAAAAAGTTTCTCTCAAAAACCCATGTCCAAACTGAATCTTTAGTAGACAACATGGGAGTGAGAGCAGATAGAACGAAGGACACGTTGAGGCTTTGATGAAAACGCATTTTCCACAGGAGGGGCTCACGGGGCTCCCGAAGACACCGGAATCTTGCAATAATGAGATTAAGCGAAGGCTTATAATTACGGAATTTATGGAGAAAGTGGCACAAGGCATGAAGAAAGTGGCACAAGGCCAGTGGACTGGCTCTACAGGAGCGTGATAAGACCAATACTTACTTACGCCTCAGTAGTTTGGTGGACTGCAATGGAGAAAAAGTACAACATAAGAACCGTACAACAGGTTCAGAGAACATGTTTTCTTGCTGCCAGCGACAAGTCTTAGATTGCCATCTGTTACACGGATGGATCAAAGCTAGAGGACAGAGTGAGCCTGGGGGTCTACATTGAGAACTCAGGGACTGAGATCTGTTTTAGACTGCCTGACCATAATACGGTCCTGCAGGCGGAGATCCGGGCGATCACGGAATGCGTGACGAGGTGTGGTGCTCACGCGAGATCGTCGAGTGTGAACATCTTTACCGACAATAAAATTGCCTTAAGGGCAACAACAACCAGGACGGTAAGGTCACGAACAGTCTTGCAGTGTAAGAAGGAGTTTAACGCCTTCTATGAGGATGGCGAAATCCGCATCGTTTGCGTGCCGGGCCATAACGGAGTAAGGGGGTATGAAAGAGCAGTAATTTGGCAGTGAAAGCCAGAAGACTGCCGTCGATAAACTTGGTTAACCCGAAGTCCGAGTTGTGGAACAACGAAACGGTCGAAACGAAAATCCTATAAGGAGATCCAGATCGTGAGAAGACGAGGCTATTACTGAAAGGAAGTTAGAAGGAGGTCAGTGTATCTATTGGTATCATAACGGGACAATAGGCAAGTGTTAGCATGTGGGAAAGATGATGAAGCGTTGGACCATTTCTTTTGTCATTTCCCGGCTTTCGCATCTAACAGATACCGGCACGTAGATGGGGATACTACATGAACCAACTTAGGGGAGTGGCATGGAAAACAATTAAGGATTTTGTAAGTAGCACGGAATTCTTAACTTAGATTTTCTTTTTCGAGGTAACTTTTTTTGTATGTAGAGCGCACAACAAGTCGATTACTGGCTTAGGTGTATGTCTATAGTGGCATGGGACGGATTCACACTCTTTTCAACGTAAACTAACCTGCACCCGTTTCTCGAATAAGCCCAGCTTTCAAAAGTTTTAAAAGCCCAGCTTAGAACAAAGTAGCCTCATTCGTTCGAACGCTAAAGTAATTTCGAATACCTGTTGAACGGACGGACGAATATACATACTTTGCAGGGTATAAGATAAATATTTCGGGGTGTAACAAACGAAATGGCGGAAATATCGTATCTAAATTTTATGGCGGAATGCATCGCTTTTACTTCTGAATGTATCCCGCCATAGTAGGTTTCGATGATAGGATCTTCCTAAGGCTAGATGCCTCAAATGTATTCTCCACGGAGATGCACAATTCAACCCATACAGCATTTTTCGTTCGCCTATGTATTTTCTTAGTTCAGCCGTCCCGACGTCCCAGTCGTGTGACTATCGAAGAGTCTTTTGCAGCCTTTCCTTAGGCTAAACAATTCTGCAGTCCACCATGGCGTTCGTTGTTCGCCACTTGGTTTGGCTCTAGGACATGCTGATATATGCAAGTCTGAATGGGTCTTGGTGACCCGCTTGCCCACTATACTTATTTCCTCCGCAGTTTTCAATTCCTTTTCAGGTCTAGAGTCGACATATAATCCGAACCGTTTTTTCTGTATAGCCGAAGAACCACATCAGCAGTATTACGTGAAAGTCTGAAGATAATATAACGTTGATCAGAGAAACTGTGGTCATCTAACACTTCCCAATCACACATTCCGCTAACATTCCTTGGTACAAAGGTAACTTCTAGTGTCTCCTGTCTATTCCTGGTAATAAAGAAGGTCGGTTTATTCCCTTTATAACAATATGCCAGATTGCTACTTTATAATATATCGTTAAGCAGATCACAACTTTCGTAGATATCCGAACTGATGATGTGTATAAGCATTAATTCCTATAATTAGGCCCTATTTCCCAGCAGAAACGGCTTCAACCACCAACTTAACGCTGGAAGGCGGCATCTCTGAATCTTGTGTTATGTGTGGGGAAGCCAGCCAGTAACGAGACTTATTACCTACATCGTCAGTACTTAGTGACAGAAGAAAAACATTTAGCTATGTCACCCATTCCCCGTACCCTTGTGTAGTTTAAATCCGGGAGCATTCCTCAACACACCCATGGTTCCTCCAGAGAGCAGAAGGGCCTATAGTACCGCCGGAGCGGCCTTACATGGCGGAGATTTATCTGCAGAACCTTAACCATAGTCAGGATTCAGAATTTTCACCACTGGTCTCCTGAGTGCGCCAGGAGTTCATCCTCACAAGATTCGTTCAATCTTGTCATGATGAGTTTCCTTACGCATCCAGAGGCAGTTGAGTAAGCCGTGGAACAACTCTTTCTCAGGACACTGGACCCTTCGGTGTGGACGACTCCTCCTTAGATACTTCACTATATGCTGCTGTCGCAGTACCGTTTGAGGTCCGTCCTTCCCCGCTGGCGCGCTCCTTGAGCCAAATACCACCAAATGACCCACCCACACAGGGCTAGTCGGGTCCCGTCTCGACGTCTTTCCCTCCTGTCTTGATCATGGCAGGGGGATTTTCAATATCCTTCAATCCGCCAGACTTTAGATATAGTTCACTGCTTAGATAGTGTACACTGCTGAGTCCTCTCCTGATTCCCCAGCCACTTCGCTTCTACACACTTTCAGTTTCAACATGTTGAATCCGTAGCATACAACTCCTTCAGATAGCCGGAGTTCAATAGGAATACTGAATGTCTCCGGTCGCCATAAGATTCATCCAATCTAACAATCTTCCAGTCGTTGATTGAGCATCTAAAATTACAGTCCCGTAATCTCCAAAGCATATATTAAGGATCTGAGGGAGTCTTTTATAACCATGACTAAACCAAGAGCTGCGCCTGGCCAGATCTCGCAAGTGTTTTTAAGGCGCAACGATAAATTTAAATTGAGCGTTGATCCCCGAAAGCAATAAGTTTGTTTCGGCCGCGATTCCAGCCTACATCGTCACAAACTTGAGGAAGCCCAGGCAATTCCACATCGGAGTATACAGATGATAGCCCATTAACGATTCCACTCCAATTGTTCCTAGCTTTGTCACCAAGCTGTCCTTAGCTATATTAGCAAAGGTTATTGTACCCACCTTACAATTGGTCGTCTAAATTTTTGTGGGCATGCCCACCAGATAACTGCGGCCTCTTGGATAAGGCCGAATCTAGACGTGTAGCCTCTGCGGTAGCCTGTACAGCGAATCTCCGAGCCCAATTAAAGGAAGCTTTCTCTTTATCGGTGCCAGTTCTATGATCATTCGCACCAAGCCTCTCAATAAACCTGAGAGCGATACACCTTCCATTATTACAACCTCTTAAAGAGCGTATTCGTTTGCCAGAGAAGGCCGATGGCCTAGACAAATTACAGACATCCGAAAACAAACAAGTAAAAAGGCGTTAAGTTCGGCCAGGCCGAACTTTGGATACCCACAACCTCGGGTATATACGTAAACCACCTTTCGTCAAAATCCGGTGAAAAATGTATACCTTATGCCCCATGGGAGCTATATCGAAATATGTTCCGATTTGGACCATATACTAATAAGTACAAAACATTGTTCAATTGTGTATAACAAAATATTGATCTTTTTATTAGCTAAAAATAAACCGATCTGAACCATATACGACACGGATGTCGAAAAACCTTACATAAGTCACAGTGTCAAATTTCAATGAAATCGGATTATAAATGCGTCTTTTATGGGGCCAAGACTTTTAATCGAGATATCGGTCGATATGGCAGCTATATCCAAATTAGGACCGATTTGGACCAAGTTGCAGAAAAATTTCGAAGAGCCTAACACAACTCACTGTCCCAAATTTCGGCGAACTCGGACAATAAATGCGCTTTTTATGACTCCAAAACCTTACATCGAGAGATCGGTCTATATAGCAGCTATATTCAAATCAGGACCGATCTAGACCAAACTGAAGAAGGATGTCGAAGGGCCTACCCAACTCACTGTCGCAAAATCGGATAATAAATGTGGCTTTTATGGGCCTATGACCCTCAATCGGCGCATCGGTCTAACACAACTTACGGTCCCAAATTTCAGCAAAATAGGATAATAAATGTGGCTTTTGTGGGCCTACGACCCTAAATCGGCGGATCGGTCTATATGGCAGCTATATCCAATTCTGGGCCGATCTGAGCCAAATTGAAAAGGATGTCGAAGGGCCTAACGCAACTCACTGTCCCAAATTTCCGCAAAATCGGATAATAATCGGCGGATCGGTCTATGTGGGGGCTATATCAAGATATAGTCCGATTTAGTCCATCTTCGAACTTATCCTGCTTAAGGACAAAGAAAGAATCTGTGCAAAGTTTCAGCTCAATATCTCTATTTTTAAAGACTGTAGCGTGATTTCAACAGACAGACGGACGGACATGGCTATATCGTCTTAGATTTTTACGACGATCAATAATATGTATACTTTATAGGGCCTGAAATGGATATTTCGATGTGTTGCAAATGGAATCACAAACTGTATATATCCCCATCCTTCGGTGATGGATATAAAAATTTCGAGCTTGTCTTTAAGACTTGAACCTGGCGTTTTCGTCAAAACCTCCTGATGACCAGTCGTTTTAATGCTAATGGAGCCTGGAGTAGCCTCTCCTCCAGTAGAGGTCTCAATAGTAGACAACATGCTACGGCCTGATACCACTACCGCAGCTGTTGGGTCTTGGGAGTCCATTCTAAACCTACTTCAGGGCTGTAAATCTGTCGCTCCACCGGAATCATACTCAGACGTAGCTAAGGATAACTACGTGACTTACTGTGCTGTGCGAACATAGCCAGCAGTGAGTACCAATCGTCGTCGCCGTCTGCGTCCATGTCGTCGGACTATGTGACCCCCCCGACCTCTCCCGTGCGGCAATAAACGCAACAGCAGCATCCCAACCCCAATATTGCCAGTCCAGTGCATCATTTTTGCAACTAAACTGCAACGGCATCCGTGGCAAGATCGATGAGATTGTGGATTTTATGAGTCGGAAGGACATATTGGTCGCAGCGATCTAGGAGACAAAGCTGACTAACACCTGCAGCTTGCGCAGTTGTCACGGATACAATGTGCTACGTAGGGATCGCTCAAGGAATGGAGGTGGGGGACTGGCCTTCGCGATACACCATTTCGTGGAATCTAGACCCATGTCGCCTGCGCCTAGCGCTAGTGTCCCCTACATGGGGTGCATGGGGATAGCAGTCAGGACCGGTACTGCCGAGATAAAGCTATACAACGTGTACATACCGCCGGTTGGTAGCTTCGTCCCAATTAATGACCAAGCTTACAAACCCGACATAAGTGGGTTACTATCTGGCCATAATCGTTTGGTTCTATGGAACTTTAATTCGCATCGCATTTCATGGCATTCTCGTCTAGGTAACCACCGTGGCATGGCTTTGGCAGAGCAGATTGAGTGCACGGTGAATGAGGATACCCCCACTAGGATTACGAGGAGGTGCAGCAGTTCGCCAGACATTTCCATTGCATTATCTGAGTGCTGTATCCTGGACAGCCGTCATCTCTTTAGAGTCAGACCACCTCCCCATAATTCTCGCCATCGACCGACTACCCGACTTCATAACCTCTGAGCGCCGGACGTTTATTAATCAGAAGAATATCGATTGGGCTGGCTTCAAAGAGTATACCAATCGCCGCTTTAGTGAACTGCCACCCCCCTCGGATATGCTAGTGGCCTAGAGGGAATTCCGAGACATCGTTAACGCAGCAGCCGCTCGCTTTATATCAGACGGTCGAATACCCCAAGTGCTGCCCAATTTCCCGGCGCAAGCAGTGGTACTCGCAGACGAACGTGATATGGACCCCACTAACCCCAGAATCAGCGAGCTGAATCTGGAAATAAACAGAGTAGTCAACGAACATAAGCGGAATTTGTGGCTGGAACATTTGGAGCAATGTAACTTAGGCACCGGTGTAGGCAAACTGTGGGCCACTGTTAAGTCACTCTCGAACCCCGGTAGACGGTATGACAGGACCTCAGTCACTTTTGGTAAAACAACCGTGACGTTTCCGAATAGATGCATCAGGTTGTTCAACCGTCATTTTATTGTGCATCCCGAGAGTGACAGGGCAAGGAGGAGAGCCATTCGCCCCATTCGTGGTCTCCGAGCCGATGAACAGCCATCACAATTTACCGCGGGCGAAGTTACGAATCTCATCCGTGGCGCCAAATCATCCAAGGCGGCCCCGACAAAATCTTTACATTGATGTTGAATCTGGATTTACCTGGAGTTGAGATCCTTAATACTGTCCTCAACCTGTCTTTGAACACTCTTATAGTTCCCTTCTCTCACCAGGGGCAAAGGCGCATGAGGCATTACTCCTCCCGAGCCTCGTAGGAGAGTTTCCATTCGCCGAGCATCAACATGGATTTCGAAGACTGCATAGCACAACAACTGCTTTGCATGCCATCACCGCACACATTTGGCGTTGACACGGTCAGTCATGCCAAACCATTTGAGGACATCGCTAACACGTCCCTCCAGCCAGGCTTGAAGAGCTGGCGAATTATCTGTGTGGTAGCCAGTCATTTGTGGAATTTGGGGATAAGATGTCGAAGCACCGTAGAGTGAAACAAGGAGTTCTCAAAGGTGGGGTGATATCTCCGGCATTGTTTAACCTCTACCTATCCTCCATTCTACCCCCTCCAGACGGCATAGGGATCGTACATGCGGATTATTGTACGATCATGTCATCATCCCCCCACCCATTGTTGACATTTGCTATAGGTTGCACGTCTACCTCAACGAACTTGCCTCATATTTCGCTGCAATAAATCTGAAAATATGCGGTAAATAGCTACCAGGTGAATGTGGTCCTTGGAGAACGACCGCCTCCAGTTTCACCTTAAGAAATTGACCTCCCCGGCAAACCAAAAACTTAAGTTGTTCTGGCTCAATCTCTACAGAGCAATGATTGATGCCGACGTGCACGACGTACACGATACACGTCACCTGTTTAACTGCCCAGTCAGACCCAGATCCCTGTGGACGCACCTCATCTTAGTCGCAGAGTTCCTGGGTCTCGACACTCAACAAAATCAAGCAGACGAAAGATAGAACATAGCAAACTGCTACTACTACGAGTAGAAGAGTATATTCTTGCCAAGCGAAATAACAAAAAGTACGCTCCACTGCACGGTTCAAATAGGAAGGAATGGTGGCGGGTATATTAAGTTATAAATAACCCGAAATACATTATTTTTAGATAACCAATAATTAATTAAAACAAGTAAAAGAGTGCTAAGTTCGGCCGGGCCGAATCTTATATACCCTCCACAATGGATCGCATGTGCCAATTCTTTGCCAATTAAAGGATAATGGATAATAATTGCTGCGCATTTGGAGTTATACCAAGTTATGAACCGATTGGGGTCATACTTGGCCTCCTCTTGGCACAATTGTGGGAAGCAAAAACAAAGCTTTTCATGATATATTTCAAACCAATCGGGAAATAATTGCGCCCTTAACCCGCTAGACTTAAGAAATCAAGATCCGTGATCGGCTTCTATGGGAGATATATAAGATTATGAACCGATTTTAACCATACACAGCACAATGGTTGGAAGTTAAAAGAAAACGCTTCGTGCAAAATTTCAGCCAAATCGGCTCAAAAATTCTTGATCCGAAATCCGTTAATATGGGAGCTATGTCAGGTTATTAACCGATTTCGACCGTATTTTGTAGAGTTATTGAAAGTTAAAACAGAACATTTCACACAAAATTTCAGCCAAATCCGATAAGAACTGCTCCCTCTAGAAGCTCAAGACGTCAAGATCCAGGATCGGTTTATATGGCAGCTACTTTAAAACATTGACCGATATAGCTCCAGAGGCTTAAGAATTCAATATCGAAGATCGGTTTATATGGGAGCTATATCGGGTTATGAACCGATTAAGACCATGCTTAGTACAATTGGTGAAAGTCATAACAAAACATATTAAATAAAATTTCAGCTAAATCGGATTAGAATTGCGCACTCCATACCCTTAAGAAATCAAGATCTATGATCGCTTTATATGGGTTATATCAGATTATGAAACGAACCAAATTTACAAACCAAAACCGACCTGTACTAATAGAAAGTACTTATGCAAAATTTCAAGCACCTATCTTTACTCCTTTGAAAGTGTGCGTACTTTTGCCAGACAGACAGGCAGAGGGACGGACATCGCTAAATTGACTCAGAATGTCAAGACGATCATGAATATAGGTTGGGTTTGGTTGAAAAGAGGGTGCGGATATTAATCCGCCCCATGCCACTATGGGCATACACCTAAGCCAGTAATCGGCTTGTTTTGCGCTCTAAAAACTAAAAAGTAACTTCGAAAAAGAAAGTTTCAAGTCAGGAATTACGTACTACTTACAAAATCCTTAATTGTTTTCCATACCACTCCCCATAGTTGGTTCATGTCTGGTATTAAGTCCCCACCTAAGTACCGGTGTCTTTTAGCCACGAAATCCGGGCAATTATATAGGATATGCTGCAACGTCTCATCATCTTCCCCACATGCGCTACTCATGGTATCACCTGCCGCACCGATTTTGCATTAGTGAGCTCGTAGTCCTATGTGTCTCGTTATGATACCAAAAGCTATATTGTCCTGCTGTTTGCTTCCTTTCAGTAATAGCCTCGTCCGCTGGCGATCTGGATCATCCCATAGGATTTTCGCTGTCAAGAATATATGTACTTTGTTGGGTTTCAGATTAGTATTTCGATGTTTTACAAACGGAATGATAAAATTAGTATACCGCCATCCTATGATGGTGGATATAAAAACTAAGAAACCTGATTTCCATGTTACCACGTTAATTTTTTTCGCATTTGATTAAAATAAACTAAACCTTCAACATATATAACAAAACAAAAATTCCTCACATTTTTGGTTCATTTTAAAACAAATCCAAACCCAAAACAATGTTCAACCGTAAATCATAATAACATCTGGCAGCGCTGCAGATTTCCCGATTTAATATTGTAAGGCTTTGTGAATTGTTATTAATTTATTAATGTATTTGATTGGCATAATGGATTGTAATCTAGTTTGACTCATACCAAGTTCAAATTAATCTTAAAATAAACTATCATCGAACATAAGTAATGAAGTTTCGACTAAAATTTAATTATTCCCTTTTCATTTTGTACATACTTTGCCTAATATTTGAACAACTAGACAAACAGAAACTAATTTAATTTTATAATACTTAAGATGCATTTAGTTTGCTTTTAGTGCACAGTTTTAGTTTTTGACAAAACAAAACACAAAAGCAATTTACAAAAAAATAGTTCTTCTTCTAAATTATATCAAAAAAATGTTTCCCTCTTCTACCATTCCCAAAAATCGAAACTAACGCGAAAATAAATTAAAAGAGTAAAACAATTAATTAAAAACAAAAAGCAAACTTTATTCGCAGAAACAATTCCGGTGTAAAGTATTTTTCAATGAAAGAGGTGGCGCTGTGAAAACTTTTTCTAAACAGTGGCTCGAAACGGGTAATTCTTTTGCCACCAATGTCGGAAAAAAGAAAATATACTAAACAAGTAGGAGCGTGCTAAGTTCGGCCGTGCCGAATCTTATATACCCTCCACCATAGATCGCATTTGTCGAGTTCTTTGCGCAGTATTTTTTTTTAGGCAAATAAGGAATAATGAATAAGGACTGTTATGCTATTGGAGCTATATCAACTTATAGTCCGATTCGGACCATAAATGAATTGATTGCTGAACATTGCAGAAGTCATGATGTAATCGGGAGATCGGTATATAAGGCAGCTGTATCAAGCTATAGATGGATTCAGACCATTTGACCACACGTATGTTGAAGGCCATGGGAGAAGCCGTTGTACAACGTTGTGCTAAATCGGATGAGAATTGCGCCCTCTTGAGACTCAAGAATCCCAAGATCCCCGATCGATTTATATGGCAGCTATATCAGGTTATGTACCGACTTTCGCCATACTCATCACAGTTTTTTGTGAGTCATATCAAGACCCCGCATGTAAAAATGGAAGAGAATTGCACCCTCTAGCGGCTCAAGAAGTCAAGATCTAAGATCGGTTTTTATAGCACCTATACCGTTATAGACCGATTTGGACCATACTTCGCAAATCGATTTTCAGCCAAATCGGGTAAGAATTGCGACTTGAAAAAGCTGACAAAGTAAGGACCCCAGATCGGTTTATATGGCAGCTATATCAGGTTATGAACCGGTTTAAACCATACATAGCTCAGATGTTGGTGATATCAAAACACCACGTGCAAAATTTCAGACAAATTGGACGAGAATTGCCCTTTAGAGGTTCAAGAAGCCAAGACCCAAGATCGGTTTATTTGGCAGCTATATCAAAACATGAACCATTTACAATCCCAACGGACCTACACTAATAAAAAGTATTTGTGCAAAATTTCAAGCGCCTAGCTTTACTCCTTCGAAAGTTACCGTGCTTTCGACAGACAGACGGACGGACATGGCTATATCGACATAAAACGTCATGACGATCAAGAATATATATACTTAGTGGGTCTTAGATGCATATTTGAAGGTGTTACAAACAGAATGATGAAATTAGTATACCCCCATCCTATGGTGGAGGGTATAAAAGACTGTGGAAGACTAATCGGGTGATCGATTTTTGTGGAAGCTATATCAGGTTATTGACCGATTTGGACAATACTTACCATGGATATTGCAAGTTATGTTAGCCAAATCGTAAATACACACACATATTTTCCTATGAACATTCCATGTTAGCCAAACCGTATAAGATACGTACATATTTTCCCATGAACATTCCATTAAGTAACAATTGCAGCTAATTCGATTTATGAATTTTTAGTGATCAATACAATTACAATCAGTTCTTCTGTTACATTTTTTTCATCACTTCAGCAAAGGTATATATATTTTTCGCATCGCTCTGAAGTCTGTCCGCGTCTCGAATTCCCGTATATTGTCAAGCCAGGTTGATTCTTTCTTTTCTAACAGGCCGTCCTGGAATATTTTATAATTGGGATTCACATAATATGTCCCAGGTACGATGTCTTTCTCCTCTTTATGGTAGATATTCGCTCTCTTTCTTTCCTAGAATCTCTGCATTGGATACTAAGTCTCAGATTTCGAAAGACTCGACATAAAGATATAAGATAAAGCAAATTACAAAACATAGTTCTTCTAAATTTTTAAATTTAAACTTGTTCACCGTAGGTGAATTTACTCGGGGGTAAGTTTAGCCCATCGTGATACCCTAAATAGAAAAGGAAGAGATATAAAATGTGAAATTTCGGGTCTTATCCAGAGGTTATACACGTTTAACAGAGCAACTAAAAAGACATTCAGTTCGCCCAGGCCGAACTTTGGATACCCCCCCCCCCACGGATAGATATATTAAAAACCTTTTATCACAATACATGTAAAAATAAATCATTTATGAACCCATAACAACAATATCCAGGGATCGGGTACCTTTTTTCCGC
Source organism: Stomoxys calcitrans (assembly GCF_963082655.1). Taxonomy (NCBI): domain Eukaryota; kingdom Metazoa; phylum Arthropoda; class Insecta; order Diptera; family Muscidae; genus Stomoxys; species Stomoxys calcitrans. Next base: position 166,664,996 of record NC_081552.1, on the reverse strand, counting down.
TCCGATCCAGCAAGTTTTTTCTCTCTCCGCTCCGCTCCAGCATCTTTGCTTTTAAATTGCCTATTTATTTTTATACCCTCCACCATAAGATGGGGGTATACTAATTTCGTCATTCTGATTGTAACTACTCGAAATATTCGTCTGAGACCCCATAAAGTATATATATTCTTGATCGTCGTGAAATTTTATGTCGATCTAGCCATGTCCGTCCGTCTGTCCGTCCGTCCGCCTGTCTGTCGAAAGCACGCTAACTTCCGAAGGAGTAAAACTAGCCGCTTGAAATTTTGCACAAATACTTCTTATTAGTGTAGGTCGGTTGGTATTGTAAATGGGTCATATCGGTCCATGTTTTGATATAGCAGCCATATAAACCGATCTTGGGTCTTGACTTCTTGAGCCTCTAGAGTGCGTAATTCTTATCCGATTTGAATGAAATTTTGCACGACGTGTTTTGTTATGATATCCAACAACTGTGCCAAGTATGGTTCAAATCGGTTTATAACCTGATATAGCTGCCATATAAACCGATCTTGTGTCTTGACTTCTTGAGCCTCTAGAGTGCGCAATTCTTATCCGATTGGAATGAAATTTTGCACGACGTGTTTCGTTATTATATCCAACAACTGTGACAAGTATGGTTCAAATCGGTCCATAACCTGATATAGCTGCCATATAAACCGATCTCGGGTCTAGACTTCTTGAGCCTCTAGAGTGCGCAATTCTTATCCGATTTAGGTTATTGAGGTTATATACCGATTTAGACCTTACTTGGAACAGTTGTTGGAAGTCATACCAAAACGACATACGCAAAATTTCAACCATATTGGATAAGAATTGCGCCCTCTGAAACCCCACGAAGTCTAATTGGGAGATCGGTTTATATGGCGGCTATACCAGGATATGGACTGATTTAGACCATACTTGACACACTTATTGTAAATCAAAACAAAACAAAAGCTCAAGAACTTAAGACCCAAGATCGATTAATATGGCAGCTATATCAGGTTATGGACCGATTTAAACCATACTTAGCACAGTTGTTGAAAGTCTTAATGAAACACGTAATGCAAAATTTTAGTCAAATCGGATAGAAGTTGCGCCCTCTAGAGGCTCAAGAATTCTAATCGGGATATGTGTCATACCTGACACAGCTGTTGGAAGTGATACCAAAACACCACGTGCAAAATTTCAGCCAAATCTGATAAGAATTGCGACCTCTAGAAGCTCAAGAAGTCAAGACCCAAGATCTGGTTTATCTGGCAGCTATATCAAAACATGGACCGATTTGGCCCATTTACAATCCCAATCGACCTATACTAATAAGAAGTATTTGTGCAAAATTTGAAGCAGCAGCTTGTTTTGACAGACGGACGGACATGGCTTGATCGACTTAAAATGTCACGACGATCAAGAATATATATACTTTATGGGTTCTTAGACGCATATTTCGAGGTGTTACAAACGGAATGACGAAATTAGTATACCCACCATCCTATGGTGCAGGATATAAAAATGCTCCGATCTGGACCCAATTTGGTTCCGACAACGTGAATTCAAGTCCAACTCACTGCTCTTAATTTCAGCAATATAGGAAAATACTGGTTTTTTATGGGTTTAAAACCCCAAATCGGTACATCGGACTATATAGGAGCTATATTCGTTGTCCGACTATGTTCAGGTCGGGCAACGAGAGGCCTATTGTAACTTACTGTTCCAAATTTAAGCGAGCTCGGGTAACAAATGCGGCTAATTCGGATAATAAGTGCGTCTTTTTTAGGCTTAAGACCCTAACTTTAGTGATCGGTGTATATGGCAGCTATATCTTAATACGATCCGATTTTACTCGTTTAAAAATTTATCCTGCGTATCGACAAAATACGAATCTTTGACAAACTTTTGCTTAATATCTCAATGTTTGAAGGCTATAGAGTGATTACAACAAACGGACAGATACACAGAAATTGTTGAATCATTTTAGAATATTACGACGATCCGAAATATATATACTTTGTAGGGTCGGAAATGGGTATTTCGTGTTGCAAACGAATGACTAAACTAAATGAATATACTTCCTTTCGTATGGTGGGGGATAAAAAAAATCCATGGACTTTGTTGCTTGATTCTTTTAAGTTTCCGCCTATAAAAAGAACTTGACAAATGCGATCAATGGTGGATGGTATACAATATTAGGCCCTACCACACTTAGCTCGTTTTCACTTGTTTTGACTTTAATACGAAATTTTTTAAAATTGATATAAATCTTTTCTCTAATATGTTTTCGACAATCGCTCTAAATTTATCTCATGTTATTGTAATAATTTAAACTTTTTGTTTTATTTAATTTGCCAAAATAACAAGTTCGTAAACCAAAGAAATGTGTAGTTTAAAGATTTTTATTTTGTTGGAGTGGAGCGGATTTTGAGATTGGAAACCGCTCCGGGCTCAAGAAATGTCGCTCCCGCTCCGGCAAAAATAATCCTGCCCCGTTCCGCTCCAAATCCAACATATCCAAGAAGGTTATGTAAGGGTCTAACACAACTCATTGTACCACATTAATTGGTTAAAAAATTCACCTTCTATGGGCCTAAGAACTAAACTCAGGACATCGGTATATGTATATGATAGCTATATCCAAACACGGACCGATCTGAACCATATTGAACACGAATTTCAAATTTCAGCTAAATCGAGTAATAAACGTGCTTTTATTGTCCCAAGAACTTAAATCGGGATATCGGTATATATGGCAGCTATATCCAAATGTAGCCCGATCGTGACCATACTCGGTACCAAAGTCGAAGGGCCGAACTCATTAGGCTTAATTTCAGAGAATTCGGTTAATAAATTAATTTTTTAAGCGCCTAAAACTTGAAATCGAGAGAACGGTATATATGGCAGCCACATCCAAATCTGGACCAATCTTGGCCGCATTACACAAAGATGTCGGGGAGCAAAATCGTATATTAAATGCTGTTATGGCCCCAAGACCCTAAATCGAAAGGTCGGTTTATCAAAATATAGACCGATATGAACCATACTCAGTACTATTGTCGAGGGGCCTAACGCAACTCATAGGACAAAATTTGCGGACAATAAATGCATATTTTATGGGCCCAAGACGTTAAATCGATAATGACAGCAATGTATAAATTTGGACCGATCTGAGCCGAGTTAAACTAGGATGTCGAGAGGACCAACACAACTCATAGTCCCAAGTTTCAGCAGAATCGGTTAATAAATGTGGCTTCAATGGACCTAAGACCTTAAATCGGCAGATCGGTCTATATGGGGCCTATATCAAGTTAAAGTCTGATGTAGCTCATCATCAAACTTAACCTGCCTATGGAGAACAAAAAAGAATATGTGCAAAGTTTCAACTTAATATCTCTATTTCGATAGACTGTGTTTTCAACAGACAGACGGACATGGTCTTACGACGACCAAGAATAAAAATTCTTTATAGGATCGGAAATGGATGTTTTGATGTGTTGCCAACGGAATGAAATGAATATACTCCATACATTGTTGGTGGGTATAAAAAGGAGGAATGCAAAAACCAGAGCTGGAGTCAAACGCCCATCCCTCACGCAACCATGTATGTGCCTTCGCCATAGTTATAGCACCCTCCGTCGGAAGTATTCCGTCCCGTCAACTAATTTCAGGAGACCTCCTAGAGGCATGTTCGAAAGATCACATATCATATCATATTATATGCAGAAGAACCGCCTTTCCAGGGAGGAGAGCCTGGGTCCCTACAGGCCCGACCATGAACGTAGCAAGTGTTCGATAGTCTCCTCTTCATCCTCATCACGACAACTCCAGCAGAAGTCATTGTGGCGCAGTATCTAGTTATGACCCTCGTTAAGGTAGTCATCTACCTCAGGGCGCACAGCCCGGCAAACATTTGCCGAGTCTTATCATGCCACCGACGCCGCTCTTGTCATCTCTTCTACTGTGTTCAGTTTCTGCAGAAATGAAACGTAGGCAAGAGGAGACTGGTTCGCCCGGTGCAGGTAAACCCCTCCTGGCGCATTCGTCCGCCCTCTCATTTCCTTGAATCCTTTCATGCCCTGCAACCTATGTCAGCGTCACATCGGATCTTTTCCAGGGACTCCAAATAATCTACCATACACATTGACCTCACCGTCCTCGCATCGAGGACATTGGGCGCCGCTATACTGCCCACATATTTCCTGAGTTTCTAGGGCTGTAAATCCTTTACCAGAATTTCTCTTGCGGCTACTATAATGGGATAAACCTCTGCAAGAAAGACCGTACAAGCGTAAGACAATCTCAGAGACATACCGATATTGAGTCCGTCGGATCGGACCCCCAATCGGTCCCTGACTCCATCTTGGAGCCATCAGTGAAAACAAATTCTGAATGCCCTAATCCCAGTCGGTAACGGTGCCTGGTAGTCGGAGGTCCTCTTCAGTCTACTTTTTGCATCCACAACATTCAGACTAGAACTGTGGCCGCACCTGCCTTCCTTCAGTCCGAGCTCCCTCAGCTTAAGCGCGACGTTGGCGGCGCAGTTCCTAATATAGGCTCAAATGGGCTGCTTATCGAACATGGCTTCCAGACCTACCTGCGGTGCGGATCTCAGTGCCCCTGTCACCCCGACGCAAGCCAGTCTCTGGACCTACTCGAATTCCCTCAAACGTGTCCTCTTTTCCACAGCCCTCCTATATACAAGTGCTCCATAGGAGTAAAAAGCGCACAGTGCCTTACGGCTTCTTTCCTCGGTATTCCCCTTCCAGGATAGCTTTCAATCGAGGACTTGCCCAGGGTAGAACACCTCCTCCGACAGCTTCGGTATCTTGTATCTTCCAGTGGAGAGCACCAGCTCCGTCTTCCTTGGGTTGGTCATCAACCCATTTCTGGTAGGCTATTACGACAATCACCTCAGTGACCCTTCCATGATCTCGCTGATCGTCGATAGAAACCTGCCTCGGAACGTCTGTGTCAATATAGCGATGTTCTGTGTCAATATAGCCACGTCCGTCCGTCTGTCGAAATTACGATAGCGGTGAAACGCGTAAAGCTAGCCGTTTGAAATTTTGCACAGATTGCACTTAGTGTTGATGTAAGTCGTTGGGGATTGCACATGTATGGCCCATTTGCAATCCCCAACGGATTGCAGATTTATATATATTTCCCATAAAAACCAAACTCCCAATTTTACTTCTTGAGCCCTTACAAGCCACAATTTTCATCCGAAATTGGGCATGTAGTGATCTATTATGACCTCCAACAACTATGCCAAGTACGGTCCAAATCGGTCTATAACCTGATATAGCTCCCATATAAACCGATCTTCCTATTTGTCGTCTTGAGCCCTTACAAGCCGCAATTTCTATCCGATTTGGCTGAAATTGGCCATATAGTGTTCTGTTATGACCTCCAACAACTGTGCCAAGTACTGTTCAAATCAGTCTATAACCTGATATAGGTCCCATGTAAACCGGTCTCTTGATCCTCCTTGTTCGATTCCTAGGAGCTTAAATTTTTGCTGGTTTGACAGCAGTTTAGAATGTAGAATAAAACTTTGCCCTCAACTAAATTTATTTTGCATACATTTTTAGCAGTATCCATGGTAGTGGGTTCCCAAGATTCGGCCGAATTCAGAATTCTTTTACTTGTTTCATTTTCAATCAATTAGGAAAACTTTAAAACTCATAAAGACATCATACAAATTTAAAGAATAAACGGTAAATGTTGTATGCAATTTTGAACGGATATATTTTCCATCAAAAACGGGTTTCGACCGATTTTAATAAAATTAGAGCAAAAGAAAAAATTTCATAGAAATACTGAAGCTGATTAACCGAAACTATCACTATAAAACTAAGATATTCGCAAGGACAAGCATATTTTGAAGGAAAGATAAGGATCGGTCTATATGTAATGTGCTGGAAAACAGTGACTTTACGACTAAATGTCAAGCCTGATGGGTCAGTTCCTGCACCCAAAAGGGAAAATAAAATGGAGTGGAGGGGTATTACCTACCAAAATATTAGCCTAAGTATACTATATTTGTCACAGATACTGGAAGAGATACAGGACAGCTGACACGGAGTGTAACCAATTCAAATAATTAAATTTTTTGCACAAACATTTTTTTATTGATTCAAATGGCAATCAATAAAATTCAAATTTTGGACTTGACTTTTGCTCTGAAAAAAATTGTTACAGAAACATCTACAAGGAATGATGGAAATGACAATTCCCCGCTGACGACTTATGGATTCAGAACAAGGTTTATGATTGGAACATGGAACGTCAGAACTCCCTTGGAATCATCGTAACTTTATCAAGTCCAGAACGAGATGTTAAACTACAACCTAGACATCCTTAGTTTTAGTGAAGTACGATGGCCGAAATCCGGAACTATGGATCTTCAACGTGGCTTTGCTTAACTTTACTCTAATTGGCTGTGACAGAACATTTGTTCCACCAGCCGAACATAAAAAAGCGCTCCAAACGATCTTCTACGCTCATCCTAAAATCTCTGACACGTTCTCTGACAAGTTTCGAGGTGTCTGCAACCACTTGATCTTTCAATCGGGCTTTTGGTCTTTCCGGTATGCATGTACCACCATGTATGCCTTCAAAATATAAAGCTGACGGTAAGATAAAGTTGCTGACTATCAAAGATGTGGTTCCCAAATTTCCTGCTCTTTATCTGCTCGGTTGCATAAGGGGGTTTGGGAGTTGAAAGAATCCATTTCGTCTGATTTCCATTTACTGCCAGACCCATTTCCATTAACTATCTTTCGACTATTTTAAGGGCTGCAATTACTACTTCCGGTGACTGACCTATGATGTCGATCTCGTCGGCATAGGCGAGTAGCATGTGTTCTCTTGTGATTAGTGTGCCATATCTATTCATATCTGCATCTCGTATAATCTTTTCTAACAGGATAATAAAGAGATTACACGACAGGCTGTCTCCTTGTCTGAAACCTCGTTTGTTATTTGATGGTTCGGAGAGATTCTTTCCTATACTTACTGAGGAACGCGTATCAGCAAGTGTCATTCTGCCGAGTCTTATCAGTTTTTCAGGGATACCAATCTCAGACATGGCTTGAAATATCTTTGAACGTAAAGGGGTATCGAAGGCGGCTTTATAGTCAACTAGAAGATGATAGGTGTTAATTTGTCCTTCTCGGGTCTTTTCCAGGATATGCCCCTGTGCGAATACCTGGTCTAGAGTGGATTTACAAGGTCCAAGGCCGCATTGATGGGGTCCAATTATCTCATGGGCTTTAGGTTTTAATCTTTCACACGGTACGCTCGAGAGTATCTTGTATGGGATGGGGAGGAGACTTATTCCTCTGTAGTTGCCATTTTCGTCTTGTCTTCTATCTTGTGTACGGGACATAGTACGCTGAGGTTCTAAGCATAGGGTATGCGTTCTTCGTGCCAGATTGTGCAGAAAAGCTGATGCATATCAGCGTGTCGCCTCCGGTCTTAAATAGTTCAGCGGGTAACCCGTCGGCTCCTGCTGCCTTGTTGTTCTTCAATCTGGTCACTGCTACTTGTATCTGATTCTCACTAGGAGGTAAACATTATATACAATCATCATTCATTGGTATCCCTCGCCGCCAGCGTCGGACCATAGCAGTTGGGTAAAATGTTCCTTCCATATCCTCAGCATGCTATCTGTGTCAGTTACCAGATTTCCTTCTTTGTCTCTGCAGGAGGATGTGCCTACACCAAAGCCATCGATTTCATGTTTAGTTCTTTGGTAGAATTTCCGGACTTCATTCTGACTCCTGTACATCTCAATTCGCTCACACTCACGTTTTTCCATTTCCCAAAGGATGGGGTATATTCATTTTGTCATTCCGTTTCCAACACATCCGAATATCCTTTTCCGGCCCTATAAAGTATATATATTCATCATCAGCGTAAAAATCTAAGACAATCTATCCATGTCCATTCGTCTGTCTGTTGAAATCACGCTACAGTGTTTAAAAATAGAGATATTGAGCTGAAACTTTGCACAGATTCTTTTTTTGTCCATAGGCAAGTTAAGTTCGAAGATGGGCTATATCGGACTATATCATGATATAGCCCCCATAGAGACCGATCCGCCGATTTATGGCCTTAGGCCTATAAAAGCCACATTTATTATCTTATTTTGCTGAAATTTGGGACAGTGAGTTGTGTTAGGCTCTTCGACATTTTTCTGCAACTTGGTCCAAATCGGCCCAGATTTGGATATAGCTGCCATATAGACCGATATCTCGATTTAAAGTCTTGGCCCCATAAAAGGCACATTTATAATCCGATTTCACTGAACTTTGACACAGTGACTTACGTTAGACTTTTCGATATCCGTATCGTATTTGATTCAGATCGGTTTATTTTTAGATATAACTACTAAAAAGATCAATATTTTGCTATAAATTGGAAAATAACTTGTACTTATTAGTATTTGGTCCGAATCGGAGCATATTTCGATGTAGCTGCTACGAAAGGTAGTTTACGTATATATCCGAGGAGGTGGGTATCGAAAGTTCGGCCCCGCCGAACTTAACGCCTTTTTACTTGTTCTTTCTGTGAAATACACGTTTCTTCTATCTCCTTATCTCCCGATACCTCTTCTCATCTGGCTCGTTGATGCTGATTGCAGGTTTGATCAGTTTGCCGCATTCTTGGCTTCAGTAACATCTCAACACTCTTTGTCGTACCACGGTTTCTGGGGGAGACTTCCGATTCCCAAGTATGGACTTCGGAGCATTTTTCATGAAGTGGGCAATGGTTTGCCACTGATCCATTATATCAACGGAACAAGGAGTGCTTCCATCAAGCAGTTGGGTCAATCGAGTGGAGTATACCGCTGCCATCTGTTGTGTTTGCAGCTTTTCAATGTTCAGCTTCCGTGCAGTGTCAGATCGTACTTTCCTCGCAATGTTCAAACGGGTGCGAACCTTTGCTGCAACAAGGTAACGATCCGAATCTATATTCGCTATATTCTAACACGCTGTATGAATGCCTTCCATCTATCACAACGTGATCAATTTGGTTCCTCGTGTTTTGATCAGGTGACAGCCATGTGGCTTTGTGAATATTTTTATGTTGAAATCTGGTGCTACTAACTACCATGTTTTTTCCGCGGAGAAATCTATCAGCTTCAACCCATTACTGGACGTTATCTGGTGGGGGCTAAACTTTCAGGCTGTTAGACCAAAGTTATCTTCCATCCCTATCTTCGCATTAAAAGCTCCCAGAACGATTTTAAATAATGGGCGGGGCAGCGATCATATTCTCTTTCTAGGCGCTCGTAGAAAATATCCTTGGTCTGCTATTCCTTGTCTTCCGTCGGGGCATGGGCGCAAATAAAGCTAATGTTGACGAATTTGGCGTTTATGCGGATTGTGGTTAGCTATTCCTCTGTTTCCCATAGTGGTTCTCATTGTTTTCCGGGGGCGGGTTACTGGCCGAGTGCCACAACCGCATGAGTTTTGTGGGATTGCACATGTATCCCTCGTTGTGGCAAGCCGCTTACCTCAAGATCCGACGATCGCCTCCAGCGGCCACTAACCTGGAAACAGACGTTGATGTTGGCCATTGGTTTTTTGAAGGCGCCAATGACTCGCCTTGTCATCTCGAGTATCGTTGGCACTCAGAATTTGATTAAGAGCCAGTGCCACCTAACTCCTCGCTGAGACTCGGCTCTCGAAAATCAAGGTGGCTAGAACTTAATGACGGCAAGATTAAATTCAAAATTCCGCAAAATACCTATTGTAAAGGGTGATGTTTTAAGAGCCATTGGAAAGATGTTCAAAAAAACACAAAAAATCAGAAAAATTGATGACATTTTTATTTAAATCGATAGTATGGTCCATATAATATAATGTTTGATGATTATTATATGCAAATGTTGAGCGTGACTGCGCCTCAAATGGTCCATCTGCTTAGTCCAATTTTCGCATACTATTTCCAACACTTCAGCCGGTATCTCACGAATAAATTCTTCAATGTTGTCTTCCAATGCGTCAATTGAAGCTGGATTGTCTGCACAGACATGAGCTTTAACATAGCCTCACAAAAAAATTACCGATCCCGAAAGTAAAATAAAGTGTTCACCGAACTCGCCTCTCAATAAGTCTATTGTTACGCGTGCTGAGTGGCATGTGGCACCGTCTTGTTGAAACCACATGTCATGGAAGTCAAACTCTTACATTTTGGGCAAAAAAGTTGTATATCATCTCACGATAGCGATAATTATTCACAATTATGTTACGATTTGCATCATCTTTGAATAAGTACGGTCCAATGATGCCACTAGCTCATTAACCGCACCAAACTGTGATTTTCCTGGATGCATTGGTAGCTCTTGCAATGCTTCTGGCTGATCTTTATTCCAAAACCGACAATTCTACTTATCTACGTACCCATTGAGCCAGGCTAGGTTAGGTTTTATTGCCAGTCTGCCATCACACTCACTTAGACGTTTTCGTCCATTATGATACACAATCCGTCCTTCTTCTGTTTAGCCGAAGGACCACTACTGCAGTATTTTCTCCAAGGCTGAAACTAATATAACGATGATCAGAGAAGCTGTGCTCATCCAACACTTCCCAGTCGCATACTCATCCACATATATCTTCCGATACAAAGGTAATATCTAGTACCTCCCGCTTGTTCCTAGTAATAAAGATCGATTTATACCCTTTATTACAAAGCACCATATTGCAACTTATAATATGTTCAATAAGCAGCTCACTCCTTTCGTTCACATCCGAACTTCCCCATATCTGTTGATGTACATTAGCATCACTTCCTACAATGAGGCTTTCCCAACAGAAGCGGTTTGAAGGTTTGAAGGCGGCATCTTTGAATCGTGTGTCATATATAGGGAAACCAGCCAGCAATGAGACTTGTTTATTTTAAGGCTGGCTGCTACTAGATCTTCAGCGCTAAGCGACGGAAGAAGAAAAACATTTAGAATACTCTTTACAAGAAAACAGGGTCTGTGTCTCCCATTCCCCGTACCCTTCAGAAAATTAAATCCCGGAATTCTTAATCCATGAACCATTCCTCCACACTCCCCCTGCCATCAGGAGGATCTTAAGTGCCGCCCAAGCGGCCTTACAATGGTGGAGAAGTATCTGTAGAAACCGGACCATAGTCAGGATCCAGAAATTCCACCACTGTTGTGTTAGCCTCGTCTTTTGACTCCGCCAGAACTTCATCCTCACAAGATATGTTAGAACTTGTCATGATGAGCTTCCGTACGCATCCAGGGGCAGGTGAGAAAGCTGTGGAACCACTCTTCCTCAGGACACTGGACACTTGCGGTGTGGACGATTTCTCCTCAGATGCTTCACTTACTGTGGCTGTCGAAGTACATTTTGAGTTCCGCGCTTCCCCGCTGGCGCATACCTTGAGCCCAGTCCAACTTTTTGACAAACCCAAACAGGGCTTGTCGGGTGCCATTTCGATGCCATCCCCTCCTGTCTCGATTGTGGCAGGGGGATTTTTAGTCTCCTGCAATCCGCCAGCCTTTAGCGATGTGGTCGATAGTTCCTCAGGCAAGTGTTCAGCAACAACTGTTGAGTCGTCTCCTGATTCCCCAACCCCACCGCTTCTATAGACCTTCAGTTTCAACTTGTTGAATTCGTAGGATACGTAGACTTGTTAAGATCTGTAAGACAGCCGGAGTTTAGTACGAATACTGCATGCCTCCCGTCACCATCAGTCTCATCCAATCTACCAATCTTCCAGTCGGTGGTTGAAAGATTGGGATTACATTCCCTCAATCTTCCAAGTATCGATTCAGGTTCTGAGGGAAACCTTAGTATCCAAGCATGCGCCATTGGTCAAAAAGGAATATCTTCCTTCTTGATTAAATCTAGTACTGCACCTTTTGGATACCCGAACTTTGGATACCCACCACCTCAGGTATATATGTAAACCACCTTCCATCAAAATTCGGTGAAAATTTCATACTTTATGACCCATATCAGTTATATCAAAATATGTTTTGGACCAAATACTAATAAGTACAGTAGTTTTATCTAAAAATTAACCGACCTGAACCATATACGACACGGATGTCGAAAAGCATAACATACGTCACTGTGCCAAATTTCAGTGAAATCGGATTATAAATGCGCCTTTTATGGGGCCAAGACTTTAAATCGAGATATCGGTCTACATGGCAGCTATCTCCAAATCTGGACCGATTTGGGCCAAGTTGCATAAAAATGTCGAAGAGCCTAACACAAAACACTGTCCCAAATTTCGGTGAAATCGGACAAAAAATGCCTCTTTTATGGCCCCAATCGGTCTACATGGCAGCTATATCCAAATCTGGACCGATCTGTGCGATAATGCAGAAGTAAGTCAAGGGGCTTAATTGAACACACTGTCCCAAATTTCGGCGACATCGGACAATAAATGAGCTTTTTATGGGCCCAAAACCTTAAATCAAGAAATCGGTCTATATGGCAGCTATATCCAAATCTAATCTGATGTGGGCCAAATTGACAAAGGATGTCAAAGGGCCTAACACAACTCACTTTCCCAAATTTCAGCAAATTCGGATAATAAATGTGGCTTTTATGGGCCTAAGACCATAAATCGGAGGATCGGTCTATATGGCAGCTATATACAAATCAGAACCGGTATGGGCCAAATAAACAAACGAAGTCGAAGGGCCTAACACAACTCACTGTCCCAAATTTCAGCAAAATCGGATAATAAATGTGGCTTTTATGGGCCTAAGACCCTAAATCGGCGGATCGGTCTATATGGGGGCTATATCAAGATATAGTCTGATATGGCCCATCTTCGAACTTAACCTGCTAATGGACAAAAAAAGTATCGGTGCACAATGTCAGCTCAATATCTCTATTTTTAAAGACTGTAGCGTGATTTCAACAGACAGACGGGCGGACATGGCTAGATCGTCTTAGATTTTTACGCTGATTAAGAATATATATACTTTACTAGCTGACCCGGGCCCACTCCGCTGCGCCTTCTTTTACTTTATGTGGAACAAAAGTTTCCTTGGAATATTTATTTTCGGCAATTAAAGAGCTTTTAGTGAAATACCGTGCTACGAATATAGTATATCGCTTGCAAACAGTTTAACAATATATGTGCCTTTATCTGAATCCCATATAATCTTTATTGGTCTACGAATTTTAGTTTGGATGTAAGGTGTACTCCATTCTGAAAATATTTTATTTCAGCCCGCTACTCTCATGATATCTGATTTAGGGGTGTTTTCGGGGGTGAGGTGGTCCCCCAGGCTTCTTCTTTCAAAAACCATTTATTTAAACCCCATATTGCCATTGGTTAAGGGGAGTTTACACGATGAGGCGTCCCCCAAACACATGGTCCGAAATAGGTTATCAAATTCGTTTTCTAATCTTAAATACCACATATTGGCATGGTCGAAAAATTTTTACCCTTTGCGGGGTGTTTTGGGGAAGGGGTGATGCCCTAAATACATGGTCCTAAATTTGGATATCAAATTCGTATTCTACTCCCAAATACCTTTATATGAGCCCCATTTTGCGATGGTCAGTAAAAAATTGCTGCTTGTGGGATATTTTGGGAAAGGGGTTGACCCCCAGAAAATTGGTCCCGAAAGTGGGTATCAATTCTTGCTCTGCCCCCAATACCTTTTATTTAAGCTCCACATTGACATGGTCAGTAAATATGACCGATTTAGGGATGTTTTGGAGATTGGGGTGTTCCCCCAAACACTAAGCCCGGAAAATATATCAGCAACGTGCTCTATTCTCATATATCTATATATCATTTATATGAACCCCATAGTGCCATTGGCCTCAATTGTCAAATCAAATATCAAATTCGTTTTCTAATTTAATTTAAACTCCGTATTGCAAAATTGAAAATATAAATCGGATTCGTGTTCCACTCTAAAAGCCCTCTTATTTGAGCCTCATATTGCAAAAGTCAGCAAATACTTACTATTTGGGTAGTGTTGTGGGGATGGGGTGGCCCCATAGACACTTTTCCCGAATATTGATATCAGATTCGTGCTTTATTCCCAAAGACCTTTCATTTGAGCCCCATATGGCTATGGTCGGAAATTTGTCCCCTTTGGGAATATTTTTGGGGAGAGGCGGCCCCCCAAACACTTGGTCTCATATTTGGGTATCAGATTCTAATTCTACACTCAAATACCTTTTATTTAAGCCCCATATTCCCATGGTCAGTAAATAAGTCCTGTTTGGGGGTGTTTTGGGGAAGGGGTGGGCCCCCAGAACCGTGGTCCCACATTTGGATATCAGATTCGTATTTTACTCGCAAATACCTTTCATTTGAGTCCCATATTGCCATGGTCGGTAAATATGTCCGATTTAAGGGTGTTTTGGGTGTTGGGTGGAGTTGTGGGGTGGCGTGGCCCCATAGACACTTTTCCCGAATATTGATATCAGATTCGTGCTTTACTCCCAAAGACCATTCATTTGAGCTCCATGTGGCTATGGTCGTAAATGTGTCCCCTTTGGGGGAGGTTTTTGGGAAGAGGCGGCCCCCAAACACTTGGTCTCATATTTGGATATCAGATTCTAATTCTACACTCAAATACCTTTTATTTAAGCCCCATATTTCCATGGTCAGTAAATAAGTCCTGTTTGGGGGGTGTTTTGGGGAAGTGGTGGATCCCCAGAAACGTGGTCCCACATTTGGATATCAGATTCGTATTCTACTCGGATATACCTTTAATTTGGGTCCCATATTGCCATGGTCGGTAAATATGTCCGATTTAGGGGTGTTTTGGGGTGGTCCCCCTAACACTTGATCAGACAATTGGATATCAGGTACGTTTTCTTATCCTAAATATCTTTCATTTGAGTCCCATATTGTCGTGATTGGTGTAAATATATGTTTGGTAGGTTTTAGGGTGGGGCGGCCCCCCTAGGTACCCCATCCAAAATTTGGATATCAAATTTTTATTTTTTGGGTACTATATGAGAGCACACAAAATTTCGCTTAAATCGCACCATCCATCTCCGAGATGTGGCGTTTCTGAAAATTAGGGTAAGGGGGAGGGTCTGTCCCCCTTCAAATATCGAAAAATGTAGTACCCTATTTTTACCACGGGATCTTCATGCACCATCTGTGAAAATTTCAAGAAAATCGGTTCAGCTGTTTCTGAGTCTATAAGGAACACACAAACAAACAATCCTACAAAATAACACAACTTGATTTTTATACCCTCCACCATAAGATGGGGGGTATTCTAATTTCGTCATTCTGATTGTAACTACTCGAAATATTCGTCTGAGACCCCATAAAGTATATATATTCTTGATCGTCGTGACATTTTATGTCGATCTAGCCATGTCCGTCCGTCTGTCCGTCCGTCCGTCCGTCCGTCCGTCCGTCTGTCTGTCGAAAGCACGCTAACTTCCGAAGGAGTAAAGCTAGCCGCTTCAAATTTTGCACAAATACTTCTTATTAGTGTAGGTCGGTTGGTATTGTAAATGGGCCATATCGGTCCATGTTTTGATATAGCTGCCATATAAACCGATCTTGGGTCTTGACTTCTTGAGCCTCTAGAGTGCGCAATTCTTATCCGATTGGAATGAAATTTTGCACGACGTGTTTGGTTATGATATCCAACAACTGCGCCAAGTATAGTTCCAATCGGTTCATAACCTGATATAGCTGCCATATAAACCGATCTTGGGTCTTGACTTCTTGAGCCTCTAGCGTGCGCAATTCTTATCCGATCAGAATGAAATTGTGCACGACGTGCTTTGTTATTATATCCAACAACTGTGCCAAGTATGGTTCAAATCGGTTCATAATCTGATATAGCTGCCATATAAACCGATCATGGGTCTTGACTTCTTGAGTATCTAGAGGGCACAATTCTTATCCGATTTGAATGAATTTTGGCACGACGTGTTTTGTTATTATATCCAACAACTTTGCTAAGTATGGTTCAAATCGGCCCATAACCTGATATAGCTGCCATATAAACCGATCTTGGGTCTTGACTTCTTGAGCCTGTAGAGGGCGCAATTCTTATCCGAATGGAATGGAATTTCGCACGACGTGTTTTGTTATGATATTCAACAACTGTGCCAAGTATGGTTTAAATCGGTCCATAACCTGATATAGCTGCCATATAAACCGATCTTGGGTCTTGACTTCTTGAGCCTCTAGAGTGCGCAATTCTTATCCGATTTGAATGAATTTTTGCACGAAGTATTTCGTTATGATATCCAACAACTGTGCCAAGTATGGTTGAAATCGGTCTATAACCTGATATAGCTGTCATATAAATAGATCTGGGGATTTGACTTCTTGAGCTTTTAGAGGGCGCAATTCCTATCCGATTTGGCTGAAATTTTGCATGACGTATTTTATTTTTACTTTCAACAACTGTGTCAAATAAGGTTCAAATCGGTTCATAACCTGATATAGCTGCCATATAAACCGATCTGGGATCTTGACTTCTTGACCCCTAGAGGTCGCAATTATTATCCGATATGCCTGAAATTTTGTACGACGGATCCTCTCATGACCATCAACAAACGTGTTTATTATGGTCTGAATCGGTCTATAGCCCGATACAGATCCCATATAAATCGTTCTCTCTATTTTACTTCGTGAGCCCCAATGGGCCCAATTCTTATACGATTTGGCTGAAATTTTACACAGGTTTCAAACATATAATTTAATTGTGGTCCAAACCGGACCATATCTTGATATCGTTTTAATAGCAGAGCAACTCTTTTCTTATATCCTTTTTTGCCTAAGAAGAGATGCCGGGAAAGAACTCGACAAATGCGATCCATGGTGGAGGGTATATAAGATTCGGCCCGGCCGAACTTAGCACGCTTTTACTTGTTATATATAAGATAGGGTCGGAAATACATATTTCGATGTGTTGCAAACGGAATGACAAAATGAATATACCCCCATCCTTCGGTGGTGGGTATGAAAATAAAATAACTTGCAATAGTTGTTCGCAAGAGCTTGACTTACGCGACATGTGGTTTCAACAAGACGGTGCCACATTGCACCCAGCACGCGTAACAATGGACGTATTGAGAGGTGAGTTCGATGAACATTTTATGTCACGTTCAGGACCACTCGGGACCACAATTGGCAGCCTAGATCGTGCGATTTGACGCCTTTAGACCATTTTGTGTGGACTATGTTAAAGCTCATGTCTATACAGAAAAGTCCGCTTCAATTGACGCATTTTAAGACAACATTGATGCATTTATTCGTGGGATACCAGCCAGTATGTTGGAAAGAGTATACCAAATTAGAGTAAACGGATGAACCATTTGATTCGCAGTCACGGTCAACATTTGCATGAAATAATCTTCAAACATTAAATTATATGGACCGTACTATAGATTCAAATAAAGATTTCATGCATTTTTCTGAATTTTATGTGTGTGTTTTTTTTTTGAAAAACTTTCCAATGGCTGTTAAAAAATCACCCTTGCTATTTCGCACATTATTCACTCATAAAGCCAAAGTCACCACAACTGTGCATGAATTTGACAGAAATTTGGTAAAAATGTTTTTTTACCCATCTAGAACCTTTGTCAAACTCGATTCAGATTTAAACATAGAGTTTATATAGTGATATCGCCCAATTTATTCTTATAGAGACTTTTACTTGTTTTTCCTTTCTTGTTTTGTAATTGTTTATGATCTCCAATTGTGGGAAATGGAACACTATGCGTTGAGATGTGCACTACCATTATTAGTGCACAACAATGGTAGCACAAAAACAGAACAACGAAAATCAACAAAACGCTCTATAATTTGCCAAACGTGAAAAAGGACATGAGACAGCTCGACCAGTTGTACAACAGTACAATTAAAGCATTGTTGCATTTGGAAGTACTTTAATATAAGAGCAGCAATTCGACAAAAAAAAGCTTCTAAATTTACATTCTCTCTCTCGAGCTCTAGATATAACGACATGGACGAATGTGGTGGCTACAAACGAAAACAACGAAAAAGGACAAAGTCACTCGGTCAGACAGCTGCCATTAAATTACAAGGAGCTCATATTTCTTTTGCCTCGTAGCACGACAGCGACATTGAATTGTGCTCCCCATTTATCCTTATATCTTGTCCCCGGATCACACTATAAAAGAACAGACTAAATGCTTGGCCACAGAAATGTCCTTTTAAGGACACCATTAAACTTTGGAAAATTCACAATAGGGAGGACAGAAGATGATGACTCCCAATTTTAAAATGGGAAGAATTTTGGAAATTGGACCACAATGATTTAGTAGCGTGAACAATTTTTCGCAATACCCAGGTTACCAGCTTTGAGGCCCTGCCCGGACTTCCTAAGGCCTTAAAATTTTGGATTTGATCTCGATAACATTTCGAAGAGTTATCTTTACCCCTTCTCAAATGATCTATGTTTTACTAGTTTTTATACACACCACAGGAGGATATCAATATACCCTCTATTCCTATTGTCATTCCGTTTACTACACATCGAAATATCCATTTCCGTCCCTTTTTCGTTGTAGACTAAGACGATCTAGCCATGTCCGTCCGTCTGTCTGTTGAAATCATGACACAGTCTTTAAAAATAGTAATATTGAGCTGAAACTTTGCACATATTCTTTTGTCGTCCATTTTAAATTCTATATCGGTCTATATCTTGATTAAGTCCCCATATAGACCGATCTACCGATTTAAGGTCTGAGACCCAATTAAGCCACATTTTTAATCCGAAATCGCCGAATATTTTTACAGTGAGTTGTGTTAGGACTTTCAACATCTTTGTACAATACGGCCCCGATCGGTCCAGATTTTGATGTACCTACCATATATAGTGGTCTCCGAATTTAAAGTTTTTGCTGAAATTAAGCACAATAACGACTGATGGAGCGTCTGCTGCAGGTTCCACTAGCCGACAGATGACTGGGCAGCAGGGGCTTTCGACGAAGACTCCTGGTTCGAATCTAAAGGACAAGGCCGAACCTACTCCATCTTCTCATGCCTATAATTTGCCCAGGCCATCGGTCTTCCCCGGCAAACCAACACGCTCTTTAATAGGTTGGAATAATAGAAGACGCATCGCTCTCACACGCTCTTTAATAGGTTGGAATAATAGAAGACGCATCGCTCTCAGGTTTATTGAGAGGCTTGGTGCGAATGATCCTAAGACTCTCACTGATAGGGAGAGACATTCTCTAAATTAAGCTAGAGAATTCGCTGCACATGCTACCCCTAAGTCTACACGTCTAGATTCGGAAACTGCACCGCAGTCAGCCAAAAGGCTGCGGTCACCTGGAGGGCATCCCATGCCTAAAATAACTAGGGCGAACAACAGTAAAATGGGTCCAAGAACCTTTGCTAATGTCGCTAGGGACAGTTTGGTGATGGCAGTCGTCGACAAGGGAGAAGAACAGGGCTGCATACCTAGGAATAATTGGAGTGGGATAGTCATCAGTATACTCCAATGCCCTTACGGAATTTCCTGGGTCTCCTCCAGTGTGTGACGATGCAGGCTGGTATCGGGGCCGATACAGACTTATTACCTTCGGGGATCAACGTTCAATTGAAATGTATCGTTGTGCGCTAAAAAAGATTTGTGAGATCTGGCCAGGTGCAGCACTAGATTTAGTCCTTCTCGACCAATGGCGCATGCTTGGACACCACGGTTTCCCTCATATCCTGAATCGATACTTGGAAGATTAAGGGAATGTAATCCCAATCGTCCACACCGTAAGTGCCCAGTGTCCTGAGGAAGAGTGGTTCGACAGCTTTCTCACCTGCCCCTGGATGAGTACGGAAACTCGCCATGGCAAGTTCTAACGAATCTTGTGAGGATGAACTTCTGGCGGAGTCAAAAGACGAGGCTAACACAACAGTGGTGGAATTTCTGAAGACAGACTATGGTCCGGTTTGTACAGAAAAATCTTCGCAATAAAGGGGATAAACTGACCTTTATTACCAGGAACGAGCAGGAGGTACTAGATATTACCTTTGTATCGGAAGATATAAGTGGAAGATTATGGGAAGTGTTGGATGACCGCAGATTCTCTGATCATCGTTATATTAGTTTTAGCAGTGGAGAAAATACTGGGGCAGTGGTCCCTCGACTAAACAGAAGAACGACGGATTGGGATAAATTTCGGCACAAATTCTGCACGTTTATCCCTTCTGGACTAGAAAAGGAAGTCGAAACTACGGAAGATATAGACATAGTGGTCAGGCGGATCATGAAGGCCCTGAATGACTCGCTTATGTCAGCATGCCATATTGCCAAGACAAGAGGCAAACAGCGACCGCCATGGTGGATCCCAGAGCTGGTTGGTCTAAGGAAGGACTGCAGAAAACTCTTCAACAGAACAAAAGCCTCAACAGCACCACACTATTGGGATATCTATAAGGTTGAGCTAAGATAATAAAAGGGCGAGCTTAGAAAGGCTCAGAACAAATCCTGGATAGAATTCTGCAGCTCCGTGGAGGATACATCTGAGGCCTCTAGGCTAAGGAAGATTCTGTCCTCGAGACCTATTACAATGGGTTATATCCAGAAGTCAGAGAATGTATGGACAATGTTTAGTGAGGAATACTAGAACTACTCGTTAATACACATTACCCGGGAAATTCTTCAACGGACAACGTGGCGCCATAAGAGGTTGTCACTGATATGCATTCATCGGAGGTCATTAGGGAAATTGTGTCTGAGCCGAAAATCCATTGGGTGATAAGAAGTTTCGACTCGTTTAAGTCGCCATGCCCTGATGATGTATCACCGGTTGAATTACATGTTGTGTCTGATAGACTGGTTCCTTGGCTTAGAGAAATATAATCTGATTGTATCAGAATGTCATATATACGAAGGTCATTTTCATTCCGAAAGCAGGAAAACCCTACCACACGAAGACGAAAGATTTTCGTCCTATTAGTCTGTCATCCTTTATGCTGAAGACTCTTGAGAGGTTGATAGAAACATATCTTAGGGCAAAGATCCCTAGTAAAGGCAACTCCACTGAAACATCCCATCACGATCTAGTCGGCTACATAGAGGGTTCTCTCATTGTCAAGGAATATAAATACAATGGTAACATTTCTTGACATTGAAGATGCTTTCAATAATGTAAAACCGACGTTAATCATGAAGGAGTTGGAGTTTCTAGGCATCAACTCTACCGTAAGAAAGTTTATTAATAACTAACTTACTAAAAGATGCATTACGGCAGGCTTGGGGTCTGTGGATCTAAAAAGATGGGTCAGCAGAGAAACTCCTCAAGGAGGTGTACTGTCTCCTCTACTTTGTAATATAGCAATTAACAATATATTATGGTCTCTAGAAGAAAAAGGCATAAAAGTAGACGCGTATGCTGATGACGTGGCAATTGCTGTTAGGGGAAAGTTTCCCAACATTCTAAGAGATATATTTCAGGAAGCTCTACGTACAACAGCAAATTGGGCTACCGAAAGTGGTCTGGGTATAAATCCGTGCAAGACAGAATAGTTCTTTTCAGCAGGAGATACAAGTTGCCTACAGTGGAACCTGTCTCCTTGGGTGCAGAGAATGTTCCATTTCATAGGGTATATACTTCAGTTGTCAGACCTATTATGCTATATGGTGTTTTGGTCTGGTGGACGGCGATTCAAAAATCCACCTACTGCTCAATACTTAACTGGATCCAAAGGATGGCTTGTTTGTGCATCACAGCCGCACTGAGGACGACACCATCTGATGCACTGAATTTAATGCTTCATCTTATGCCTCTGGACGTTGCGGCTTTCCAAATTGCAGCGACCACTGCCGTGAGGTTAAGGGAGCTTTCTCATTGGTCATGTGACGGACACTACAATATCCGATGTTCCAGGCAGTGTGGGTTATACCCTACC
The DNA here is from genome assembly GCF_963082655.1 of Stomoxys calcitrans. Taxonomy (NCBI): domain Eukaryota; kingdom Metazoa; phylum Arthropoda; class Insecta; order Diptera; family Muscidae; genus Stomoxys; species Stomoxys calcitrans. The sequence goes on along the minus strand of NC_081552.1, from coordinate 166,643,132 downwards.
TGAGCCACTTTTTGATAAAAATTACTGTACCACTATTCCTGATAAAACCGATTGGAACTACGATATCCCTGGTAACAGAAGTTACGTAGACTTCTATACGGATGGTTCCAAACTAAACGACCAGGTGGGCTTTAGAGTGTACTCTAAAGATCTAGAACTGGTTATATCGAAGATGTTGCCCGACCACTGCAGTGTGTATCAAGCAGTGATCCTTGCAATTAAGGAAGTGGTTGAATGGCTAAGATATAATGTCATTACGACGATTGGCATAAATATCTGCTCAGACAGCCAGGCAGCCATAAAATCCCTGGAGGTCGTATTTCTGAACACAAATACCGCCCTCGACTGTCTCACATCTCTCAACAAGATGGCTGAAATGTCTAAGTGAGTCTGATGGCAGCCTGCCGATTAAACCTAACCTAACCAAAGCGCAATAAGTAACGTTAGGTCCCTTGACATTCGTAACGGAGTATGGGTAAGATCGGTCTTTATTTGGAGATAACTGCCTTATAGACCGATCTCTCAACTTTCGGTCTTGGGTCCATAATAGCCGCATTTATTGGCCGATTTTGCTAAAATTTGGGACAGTGAGTTGTATTAGGCCCCTGTACAACCCAGTTAACTATAGCCAAGACCGATTTAGATTTTAGTGTAGCTGCCATATAAACCAATCTTCCAATTTAAGAATTTGGACTCATAAAAGGTGAACTTTATAAGCGTGTTTCGCTGAAATTTAGCGCAATGAACATTCAACATTCGTACCGAGTATGGTCAAGGTTGACCTTTATTTAGATATAGCTGTCATTTATAATGATCTCCCAATAAAGAACCTTTACTACTCGATTTCGCAGAAATTTATGTTTGTATTCAATATGGCCCAGATCGGTCCATATTAAGATATAGCTGCGATATAGACCGATCTCTTGATATAAGGACTTGTATCTATAAAGGACGCATTTACTGACGGATTTCACTAAAATTGACACAGCGAGCCCTTTTTAGCTCTCCAAAATTCTTTGGTCTATATTTGGATATATCTGTCATATACATTCGACGTACCTATCACTGGATTTAAGTTCTTAGGCCTATAAAATATGCACTTTTTAACCGATGAATTTATTACAAGAGTTGTGTAAGACCATAACCTTACTAAGACCATACTACTAAGAACATAAACTTAGATAACCTTCCTGAATATGGTGGAGATCGGGCTTTATTTAGATAAAGATGTTATGGGTTCATTAATGATGCACTTTTCTCTGTACTATGACGAGATGCAGTAATATATTTGCATATCCGAGGTGATGAGTATCCAAAGTTCGTCCCGGCCGAACTTAATAGCTTTTAACTTCTATTGTATTCTATCCCATAGAATCATAATAAAATTAGTCAAAGTGAAGTCCGAAAATTGTTCCAAATCAAACATCAAACCGATGGCTTGGGAGAAGGCACATCCTCCTGCAAAGGCTAAGAAGGAAATCCGGTAACTGATACAGATAGTGTGTTTGGGATGTAGAAGGACAATTTTTCGCAGATGCTACTCTGACCTTGGCGCCAAAGAGGATACCCCGGAACCAAACCCTGATGATGGTATAGATTTTTACCTCCTAGTCAGAAATATATCCAAACAGTAGTGACCCGGCTGAAGAACAATAAGGCAGCAGCAGCTAATTGAATTCCCGCTGAACTATTTAAGAACGGGGGGCGACACGTTGAATCAGTTCGTCTGCGCGATCTGGCTAGAAAAACGCGCCTGTGCATACTTTGTCGCGTACATCAGAGAGGAGAACAGACGGAATGTGCCTACTTCAGAGGAATAAGTCTCCTCCCCATCGCATACAAGATTCTGTCGAGAACGCTCGAAAAATTAAAACCTAATGTCATTGAGATAATTGGGCCCTATCAGTTCGGCTTTAGACCTCAGGCCAGATATACCCACTGCACCCAATCCTGGAAAAGGCCCGAGAAGGACAGGTCAACTCCTACCATCTCTTCGTTGGTTACAAAGACGTTTTCCACAGCCCTATACGTTCAAAGGTATTTTAAGTCATGTCATGAGTTTCTGCTTGAAAATATCTATATCCTATTCGATTTTATGTAACCGAAAATCTTTTTTTTTTGGAAAATTTTGCAAATTTTTGAAAAAAAAAAAACATTATTCGTAGAAAGCGATGCCATCAAGCTCTTTCTCCATAGTCCTAAATCGTTTTATCGGATCGGCAGACTAAAAGTTATAGCCCCTTGAAGGTGGGAGAAGAAGACCAACAACGCTATTTTCTGGAAAGCCTATGTCCTCGTCTACTGATTTCTAGAACATTTTTATACCCTCCACCATAAGATGGGGGGTATACTAATATCGTCATTCTATTTGTAACTACTCGAAATATTCGTCTGAGACCCCATAAAGTATATATATTCTTGATCGTCGCGACATTTTATGTCGAACTAGCCATGTCCGTCCGTCTGTCCGTCCGTCCGTCCGTCTGTCCGTCCGTCCGTCCGTCCGTCGAAAGCACGCTAACTTCCGAAGGAGTAAAGCTAGCCGCTTGAAATTTTGCACAAATACTTCTTATTAGTGTAGGTCGGTTGGTATTGTAAATGGGCCATATCGGTCCATGTTTTGATATAGCTGCCATATAAACCGATCTTGGGTCTTGACTTCTTGAGCCTCTAGAGTGCGCAATTCTTATCCGATTGGAATGAAATTTTACACGACGTGTTTTGTTATGATATCCAACCACTGTGCCAAGTACGGTTTGAATCGGTCCATAACCTGATGTAGCTGCCATATAAACCGATCTGGGGTCTTGACTTCTTGAGCCTCTAGAGTGCGCAATTCTTATCCGATTGGAATGAAATTTTGCAAGACGTGTTTTGTTACGGTATCCAACAACCGTGCCAAGTATAGTTCAAATCGGTCCATAACCTGATATAGCTGCCATATAAACCGATCTTGGGTCTTGACTTCCTGAGCCTCTAGAGTGTGCAATTCTTGTCCGATTGGAATGAAATTTTGCATGACGTGTTTTGTTATGGTATCCAACAACCGTGCCAAGTATGGTTCAAATCGGTTCATAACCTGATATAGCTGCCATATAAACCGATCTTGGGTCTTGACTTCTTGAGCCTCTAGAGTGCGCAATTCTTATCCGATTGGAATGAAATTTCGCACGACGTGTTTTATCATTATATCCAACGACTGTGCTAAGTATGGTTCAAATCGGTCCATAACCTGATCTAGCTGCCATATAAACCGATCTTGGGTCTTGACTTCTTGAGCCTCTAGAGTGCGCAATTCTTATCCGATTGGAATGAAATTTCGCACGACGTGTTTTGTCATTATATCCAACGACTGTGCTAAGTGTGGTTCAAATCGGTCCATAACCTGATCTAGCTGCCATATAAACCGATTTTGGGTCTTGACTTCTTAAGCCTCTAGAGGGCGCAATTCTTATCCGATTTGAATGAATTTTGGCACGACGTGTTTTGTTATGATATTCAATAACTGTGCCAAGTATGGTTCAAATCGGTTAATAACCTAATATATCTGTCATATAAACCGATCTGGGATATTGACTTCTTGAGCCTCTAGAGGTCGCAATTATTATCCGATTTGACTGAAATTTTGTACGACGCATCCTCTCATAACTATCAACATACGTATTTATGATGGTCTGAATCTGTCTATAGCCCGATACAGCTCCCATATAAATCGATCTCTCTATTTTACTTCTTGAGCCCCCAAAGGGCGCAATTCTTATTCGAATTGGCTGACATTTTACACAGGTCTCCAACATATAATTTAGTTGTGGTCCAAACCGGACCATATCTTGATATCGCTCTAATAGCAGAGCAAATCTTTTTTTATATCCTGTTTCGCCTAAGAAGAGATGCCGGGAAAAGAACTCGACAAATGCGATCCATGGTGGAGGGTATATAAGATTCGGCCCGGCCGAACTTAGCACGCTTTTACTTGTTATCGCTCAGATCAACTGGTAAAAAGTTGTGTATGTGGAATTTGTTCATCGCACAATGGGCCAAACGCCGTTTGACGTGATCTAAAACAAAAAGAGCGTACTAAGTTCGGCCGGGCTCCACCATGGATAGTATTTGTCGAGTTTTTTGCGCGGTATCTACTTTAGGGCAAACAAAGAATAATGAATAAGAACTGTTATGCTATTGGAGCTATATCAAGTAAGATTCGGTCATGGGGGAAGCTGTTGTAAAAAATGTCTGCCAAATCGAATGAGAATTGCCCCCTCTAGAGGCTCAAAAAGTCAAACTGGGACATAGGATTATTTGTCAGCTATATCAGGTTATGTACCAATTTGGGTCATACTAAGCACAGTTGTTGAAAGTCATAAAAAAACACCTCATGGAAAATTTCAGCCAAATCGGATGAGAACTGCGCTTTCTAGCGGCTCAAGAATTCAAGACCCAGAACGGTTTATATGACAGCTATATCAGGTTATGTACAGATTTGCACCATACAAAATTTGAGCCAAATTAGATAAGAATTGCGTCCTCTAAGAGCTGAAAAAGTCAAGACCCAAAATCCGTTTATATGGCAGCTTTATCAGGTTATAAACCGATTTGGCCCATTTACAATCCAAACCGACCTACGCTAATAAGAAGTATTTGTGCAAAATTTCAAGCGCCAAGCTTTACTCCATCGAAAGTTAGCGTACTTTCGACAGACAGACGGACGGACATGGCTAGATCGACTTAAAATGACATGACGATCAAGAATATATATATATACTTTATGGGGTCTCAGACACATATTTCGAGGTGTTACAAACAGAATTGGAGGCCACCGTAGCGCAGAGGTTAGCATGTCCGCCTTTGACGCTGAACGCCTGGGTTCGAATCCTGGCGAGACCATCAGAAAAACTTTTCAGCGGTGGTTTTAGCCTTCTAATGCTGGCAAAATTTGTGAGGTAATATGCCATGTAAAACTTCTCTCCAGGGAGGTGTCGCACTGCGACACGCCGTTCGGACTCGGCTATAAAAAGGAGGCCCCTTATCATTGAGTTTAAACTTTAATCGGACTGCGCTCATTGATATGTAAGAATTTTGCCTCTATTCCTTAATGGAATGTTCATGGGCAAATTTTTCATTTTGCACAAACGGAATGACGAAATAAGTATACCCCCATCCTAGGGTTCCCTTATTAACTCAGTTCGTATATGAATTATTTTACAATAATCAAATCGGGAATCGGTTGCAGCTTCTATGGTCTCAAGCATTTACATCGGCGGATCGGTATCAAGAAGCCAAATCCGAGGATCAGTTTGTATGCAGGCTACAGCAGTTTATAAACCGATTCGGATTATACTCGGCACTGATGTTGTAATTCAGAACGAAAGTCCTGTGCCAAATTATAGTTAAATCGGATAAGTATTAAGGCGTCTAGGGTCTCAAAAAGTCAAAACTCATGATCGGTTTAGACGGGGGCTATATCCAAATCTGAATCGATATGGCCCATTTGCAACTCCTATCGTGATTTCGACAGACGGACATGGCTACATCGACTCAGAAGGTCAAGACGATGAAGAATATATATACTTCTTGGGGTCTTAGGTCAATATTTTAAGGTGCTGAAAACGGAACGACTAGATAAGTATATCCTCATCTTATGGTGGTAGGTATAAACAAGTAAAAGCGTGCTAAGTTCGGCCGGGCCGAGTCTTATATACCCTCCACCATAGATCGCATTTGTCGAGTTCTTTTCCCGATATCTCTTTTTAGGCAAACAAACGATAAAAAAAAGAATTGCCATTATATTGAAGCTATATCAAGTTATGGTCCGATTCGGACCATAATTGAATTGAATGTTGGAGACCATAGTAGAAGTAATAGTCATTGTTCAAAAATTTCAGCCAATTCGAGTAAGAATTGTGCCTTTTAGGTGTTTAAGAAGTAAAATAGAAAGATCGGTTTATATGGGAGCTGTATCAGGCTATAGACCGCTTTGGTCCATATTCAACACGTACGTTGAAGGTCATGGAAGAAGCCGTTGTACAAAATTTCAGCCAAATCGGATAATACTTACGCCCTCTGGAGACTCAAGAAGTCGAGACTCAAGATCGGTTTATATGGCAGATATATCAGGTTATGGGCCGATTTAAAGCATACTTAGCAGAGTGGTTGGAAGTCCTACCTTAACACGTCGTCCTAAATTTCAGCTAAATCGGATAGGAATTGCGGCCTCTAGACGCTCAAGAAGTCAAGACATCAGATGGGTTTATATGACAGCTATGACAGGTTATAGACCGATTTCAACCATACTCAGCACTGTTGTTGGAACTCATAATAAAGCAGCTCATGAAATTTTAGCCAAATCAGACAAGAATTGTGCCCTCTAGTGGCTCAAGAAGTCAAGATCCAAGATCGGTTTATATGGCAGCTATATCAAAACATGGACCGATATGGCCCATTTACAATCCCAATCGACCTACACTAATGAGAAGTATTTGTGGAAAATTTGAAGTGGCTAGCTTTACTCCTTTGTACATTAGCGTGCTTTCGATAGACAGACGGACGGACGGACAGACGTACGGACATGGCTAGATCGACTTAAAATGTCATGACGATCAAGAATATATATACTTTATGGGGTCTTAGATGAATATTTCGGGGAGTTACAAACATAATGTGGAAATTAGTATACCCCCATCCTATGGTGGAGGGTATAAAAAAGATTCATGCTAATATATTAAGAGGTTTAAAAAAGACATTGTTTTCAACATGAACATATTTTTATACCCTCCACCATAAGATGGGGGGTATACTAATTTCGTCATTCTGATTGTAACTACTCGAAATATTCGTCTGAGACCCCACAAAGTATATATATTCTTGATCGTCATGAAATTTTATGTCGATCTAGCCATGTCCGTCCGTCTGTCCGTCCGTCCGTCCTTCCGTCCGTCCGTCCGTCTGTCTGTCGAAAGCACGCTAACTTCCGAAGGAGTAAAGCCAGCCGCTTGAAATTTTGCACAAATACTTCTTATTAGTGTAGGTCGGTTGGTATTGTAAATGGGCCATATCGGTCCATGTTTTGATATAGCTGCCATATAAACCGATCGTGGGTCTTGACTTCTTGAGCGTCTAGAGTGCGCAATTCTTATCCGATTGGGATGAAGTTTTGCACGACGTGTTTTGATATGATATCCAACAACTGTGCCAAGTATGGTTTAAATCGGTTTATAACCTGATATAGCTGCCATATAAACCGATCTGGTGTCTTGACTTCTTGAGCCTCTAGAGTGCGCAATTCTTATCCGATTGGAATGAAATTTTGCACGACGTGTTTTGTTACAATATCCAACAACTGTGCCAAGTATGGTTCAAATCGGTCCATAACCTTATATAGCTGTCATATAAACCTATCTTGGGTCTTGACTTCTTGAGCCTCTAGAGGGCCCAATTCTTATCCAATTTGGATGAATTTTGGCACGTAGTATTTTGTTATAATATCCAACAACTGTGCCAAATATGGTTTAAATCGGTCCATAACCTGATATAGCTGTCATATAAACAGATCTGGGGACTTGACTTCTTGAGCTTCTAGAGGGCGCAATTCCTATCCGATTTGGCTGAAATTTCGCAAGACAACTGTGTCAAATAAAGTACAAGTCAGTTCATAACCTGATATAGCTGCCATATAAACCGATCTTGGGTCTTGACTTCTTGAGCCTCTAGAGGTCGCAATTATTATCCGATTTGCCTGAAATTTTGTACGACGGATTCTTTCATGACCATCAACATTCGTGTTTATTATGGTCTGAATTGGTCCATAGCCCGATACAGCTCCCATATAAATCGATCTCTCTATTTTACTTTTTGAGCTCACAAAGAGCGCAATTCTTATTCGAATTGGCTGAAATTTTACACAGGTCTCCAGGTCTCGCTCTAATAGCACAGCAAATCTTTTCGTATATCCTTTTTTTTGCCTAAGAAGAGATGCCGGGAAAAGAACTCGACAAATGCGATCCCTGGTGGAGGGTATATAAGATTCGGCCCGGCCGAACTTAGCACGCTTTTACTTGTTTCATATTTATTTTGTCAAAAATTTGCTAAGTTTTCAGAAAGATATTCTTATTTCACACATCGACATTTTCCTGAAAGCGTATATCCACCTCTTCAAGTGTATTTAGGGCTCAATGATAAGGGACCTGTTTTTTATAGCCGAGTCCGAATGGCGTACCGCAATGCGACACCTCTGTGGGGAGAAGTTTTTACATGGCTTCTATGCATAGCATAGTACCTCACACCTGTCGCCAGCACTATGAGGGAAAACCACCGCTAAAAATTTTTTTTTTTTGATGTTCTTGTCAGCTACCTTTTTCGCAACGGTAGCCTCCGCGACGTTACCGATACCCAGCAAACAAATTGGAAGTTATTCTAAACTGCATTTTATGTTCTTCCAAAATGACAAACTTGGATCTATTCCTACCAGTTTGTAAGTAATGTTGAATAATATTGAATACGATAAGTTTAAACGCTTCCATGGAATATACATTGGAGGGAGTTATGAATTGCATTGTTTGTAGAGTCAAATCGACATATCTTTGATTGAGTGTTGTATGTTTCATATACCATTTTTGACTATTTGAGTTAGGTACTCAAAAAGGTTTTTCGTCATACTATTGCATAATTTTTGGCCAGTTTTCCTGCTTTAGTTTTTGTGATAAATTTTTTCTATGTCGACTTTAGGTTTTGTTTTTCGTACTAGTTCCCAAGAACTGGTTCAAATAAATTTTTTTAAACCGATTTAGAAAAACATTGAGATCATTGAACCAAAACTACAATAACCAAGAAAAAAATCTCTCGATTGTCCTTGTTGGGAGCTACATCAGGTTTAAGGCCGATTTAGACCGTACTTGGCACAGTTTTTGGAAGTCGTAACAGATCTCTACATGCACTGACCACAAATTTTTGCCAAATCAGACAAAAATTAAGATTCCCAGGGGCTCAAGTTGTCAAGTCGGGAGATCGGGTTATATGGGAGCTATATCGGGTTATAGACCGATTTCAACCGAACTTTGCACATTTATAGGACGTAACAGAACACTACATGCAAAGTTTCAGCCCAATTCATTAACAATTGGGGCTTCTGTTGGCTAAATATATTAAATTGGGAGATCGGTTTATATGGGAGCTATATCTGGTATAACCCATTTGCAATCCCCAATGTTTATTATGGGGACTATATCTGGTATGGGTAGAGAGGGGCGATGGGTTAATACCCAAAAGGTATTTACCCGGTTAATTGGGTAAACACAGACTTGATCTCAAAAGTGAAAGTCAATTTCGTGCTCTATTCCCCAAGACCTTTCATTTAAGATCCATATTGCCATGGTTGGTAAATATGTCCGATTTGAGGGGTTTTATGGGGGTGAGGTGAACTACGAAACACTTAGTACTGCAATTGGATAGCAGATTCGTTCTCTACTACCTTTAATTTGAGTCCCATATCGCAGTGATTGGTCTATAAATCCTTTGGCGGGTTTTGGGGATGGGCGGCCGTCCTAGGCATCCCACCCCAGAATTTGATACCAAAATTGTTTGTTTTTAGGTCGCTGTAAGTGTGCAAACTAAATTTCACTTAAATCGCCCTACCCACCTACGAAATCAGTCATTTTTGAAGCTAGGGAAAGGTAACCCCCGTCCACTCGTCACATATCAAAAAAGGAAGTCCCTACCTGGTCCATAATACACCATCTGTAAAAATTTTTTTTTTTGAGCGTATATAGAACAACCAAACAAAGAAATCGACAAGCAAAAATTAATTTTTATATATATAGATAGCTGAGCCCGGCACTCATTTTCACCACGCGGAAAATATGTTTCTTACTTTTACTTTGACAACATTTTAACTACAAAATTTTTTTTCTATAGAAATTTTTTGTATTTTTGTCTATGGCAAAGATTGCCAGTTAAACTCCGTCTTGGGTGGGAAAGTTAAAAAATAATACCTCAAACTAACGCAACGAAATTCCTATTTTCTTTATTCAAAGAACCGATAGGTTGTCATAACAAATATACATGCTGATGATACATTTTTCCCACTCTTCCCTCTCCCTGTTCACGTTGGCTTCTTCAAATTACCGCCATCTACTGGCTGTTAACTAGATCAATTAAATCCAATTCGATCAAATAAATTTAATTATAGACTGCAAGATGGCGCTAATTTAAATGTTAGTGCTACTCTCTTAGAGAGGATCATCATGTGGTGGTTGTCTATGAATGACTATCTATTAAATAGTCATCACTTAGTCTTTTTATACCCACCACCGAAAGATGGGGGTATATTCATTTTGTCATTCCGTTTGCAACATATCGAAATATCCATTTCCGACCCTATAAAGTATATATATTCTTGATCAGCGTAAAAATCTAAGACGATCTAGAAACGTCCGTCCGTCTGTCTGTTGAAATCACGATATAATATTTAACAAGTAAAACCGTGCTAAGTTCGGCCGGGCCGAATCTTATATACCCTCCACCATGGATCGCATTTGTCGAGTTCTTTTCCCGGCATCTCTTCTTAGGCAAAAAAGGATATAAGAAAAGAGTTGCTCTGCTATTGAAACGATATCAAGATATGGTCCGGTTCGGACCACAATTAAATTATATGTTGGAGACCTGTGTAAAATTTCAGCCAATTCGTATAAGAATTGCGCCTATTGGGGCTCATGAAGTAAAATAAAGAGAACGATTTATTTGGGATCTGTATCGGGCTATAGACCGATTCAGACCATAATAAAGACGTTTGTTGATGGTCATGAGAGGATCCGTGGTACAAAATTTCAGGCATATCGGATAATAATTGCGACCTCTAGGGGTCAAGAAGTCAAGATCCCAGATCGGTTTATATGGTAGCTATATCAGGTTATGAACCGATTTGAACCTTATTTGACACAGTTGTTGAAAGTAAAAATAAAATAGGTCATGCAAAATTTCAGCCAAATCGGATAGGAATTGTGCCCTCTAAAAGCTCAAGAAGTCAAATCCCAAGATCTGTTTATATGACATCTATATCAGGTTATGGACCGATCAACCATACTTGGCACAGTTGTTGGATATCATAACGAAATACTTCGTGCAAAAATTCATTCAAATCGGATAAGAATTGTGCCCTCTAGAGGCTCAAGAAGTCAAGACCCAAGATCGGTTTATATGGCAGCTTTATCAGGTTATGGACCGATTTCAACCATACTTGGCACAGTTGTTGGGTATCATAACAACACACGTCGTGCGAAATTCCGTTCCATTCGGATAAGAATTGCGCACTCTAGAGGCTCAAGAAGTCAAGACCCAAGATCGCTTTATATGGCAGCTATATCAGGTTATGAACCGATTTGAACCATACTTGGCACAGTTGTTGGATATAATAACAAAACACGTCGTGCAAAATTTCATTTCAATCGGATAAGAATTGCGCACTCTAGAGGCTCAAGAAGTCAAGACCCCAGATCGGTTTATATGGCAGCTATATCAGGTTATGGACCGATTTCAACCATACTTAGCACAGTTGTTGGATATAATAACAAAACACGTCGTGCAAAATTTCATTCTGATCGGATAAGAATTGCGCACGCTAGAGGCTCAAGAAGTCAAGACCCAAGATCGGTTTATATGGCAGCTATATCAGGTTATGGACCGATTTGAACCATACTTGGCACAGTTGTTGGATATCATAACGAAACATGTCGTGCAAAATTTCATCCCAATCGGATAAGAATTGCGCACTCTAGAGGCTCAAGAAGTCAAGACCCAAGATCGGTTTATATGGCAGCTATGTCAAAACATGGACCGATATGGCCCATTTACAATACCAACCGACCTACACTATTAAGAAGTATTTGTGCAAAATTTCAAGCGGCTAGCTTTACTCCTTCGGAAGTTAGCGTGCTTTCGACAGACAGACGGACGGACGGACGGACGGACAGACGGACGGACATGGCTAGATCGACATAAAATATCACGACGATCAAGAATATATATACTTTATGGGGTCTCAGACGAAAATTTCCAGTAGTTACAAACAGAATGACGAAATTAGTATACCCCCCATCTTATGGTGGAGGGTATAAAAATAGAGATATTGAGCTGAAACTTTTCACAGATTCTTTTGTTGTCCAGGTTAAGTTCGAAGATAGGCTATATTGGGCTATATCTTGATATAGCCCCCATAAAGACCGATCCGCCGATTTAGGGTCTTAGGCCCATAAAAACCACATCCGATTTTGCTGGAATTTGGGACAGTGAGTTGTGTTAGTTCGATATTCTTCGTCAATTTGGCCCAGATCGGTCCAGATTTGGATATAGCTGCCACATAAAACGGTTTCTCGATTTAAGGTTGGAGGCCCATAAAAGGCGCATTTACTGTCCGATGTCGCTGAAATTTGGGACAGAGAGTTAAGTTAGGCTCTTCGACGTCCTTCCTTAATTTGGCCCAGATCGGTCCAGATATGAATATAGCTACCATATAGATTGATCTCTGGATTCAAGGTTTTGGGTCCATTAACGGCCCATTTATTGTCCGATTTCGCCGAAATTTGGGATAGTGCTTTGTGTTAGGCTCTTCGACATTTTTCTGCAACTTGGCCCAAATCGGTCCATATTTGGATATAGCTGCCATGTAGACCGATATCTCGGTTTAAAGTCTTCTCCCCATAAAAGGCGCAATCCGATGTAACTGAAATTTGACACATTGACTTTTCGACATCCGTGTCGCATATGGTTCAGATCGCTTTATTTTTATACCCTCCACCATAGGATGGGGGGTAAACTAATAAATTTCATATAATTTAATTGTGGTCCGAACCGGACCATATCTTAATATCGTTTTAATAGCAGAGCAACTCTTTTCTTATATCCTCTTTTGCCTAAGAAGAGATGACGGGAAAAGAACTCGACAAATGCGATCCATGGTGGAGGGTATATACGATTCGGCCCGACCGAACTTAGCACGCTTTTACTTGTTTAACCTAATATTGTCATGATTGGACGTTAGCATGTCCGCCTATGACGCTGAACGCCTGGGTTCGAATCCTGGAGAGACCATCTAAAAATATTTTCATCAGTTATTTTCTCCTCCTAGTGCTGGCAACATTTGTGAGGTAATATGCCATGTAGAACTTCTCTTCAGAGAGGTGTCGCACTGCGTCACGCCGTTCGGACTCGGTTATAAAACGGAGGCCCCTCATCATTGAGCTTAAACTTGAATCGGACTACACTCATTGGTATGTGAGAAGTTTGCGCCTGTATCTTAGTGGAATGTTCATGGGGAAAATTTGCTTTTGCATTTTCATGATAGGTGTACACAGCCGTTTGATGGAGGGCGCTTATATTAGGGTTGTGCGCCACACTGCCACTTGAGCACAAAATTGAATGACGCACTCAACTCAAAAAAAGTTATCACTTGATTCCCCATTGTTTGAATAGGTCAAATAACCTATTGGAGGCAATTTTAGGACGTAAAGTACCACCTAGATTCTTAGACACAAAGCTTAATGTCATATTCGTAATCTGCTCTCACATGCCTTTCATTTCAATTTCATCAAGCTACGATTTAATAATATTCCCATTTAGGGAGCTTACCGGGGATGGAGCAACCATCAATTACTTGGACCTCGTTTTATATGTCATATTAGTTGTCCACTACCGAACACCTTTCATTTGAGTCCTATATTAATATATACGTCCAATATGTCTATTCGGAGCAATTTTTGGGGTTGGGCGACCCCTTGCATACTTGAACAAAAGTTTTTTCTACTCTCCAAAATATCTTTCATTTGATACCCCTATTGTCCCTAGCGGTCCACTTTTGATTTTGGGTGCCGTTTTTGTGGTAACGGGGGAGGGTCCGCCTCCTCCCAACAACAAAAAATTACATAATCTATACCTTTTTCCTGACCATTTTCGTAATCTACTTCCGAACACCTTTCATTCGAGCCCCATATTGTCATTATGGTCCACAGATTGTGGAAATAAACCCCAAATAGGTTAGGTTGAATAGAGGATGCAGATATTAATCCGCCCCATGCCACTATGGGCATACACCTAAACCAGTAATTGGCTTGTTGTGCGCTCTAAGAACTATAAAGTAACCTCTAAAAAGAAAATTTTAAGTTAGAAAATCCGTGCTACTTACAAAATCCTTAATTGTTTTCAATACCACTCCCCTAAGCTGGTTCATGTCTGGTATTGTGTCTTCATCTTAGTGCCGGTATATGTTAGACGCGAAAACCGGGCAATAACAAAGGAAATGCTCCAACGTCTCATCATCTTCCCCGCATGCTTTCACTTGCCGCACCGATTTTACATAAGTGAGCTCGTAGTCCTATGTGTCCCGTTATGATACCAATAGCTATACTGACCTCCTTCTTGCTTCCTCTCAGTAATAGCCTCGCGGATTTTGCCATCCTCAGAGAAGGCATTAATCTCCTTCTTACACTGCAAGACTGTTCGTGACCTTACCGTCCTAGTTGTTATTGCCCTTATGGCAATTTTACTGTCGGTAAAATGTTCACAATCGACGACGTCGTGTTAGCACTGGATCTCCGCCTGCAGGACCTTTTTATGGTCAGGCAGTCTAAAACAGATCTCAGTCCCTGGGTTCTCAATGTAAACCCCCAGGCTCACTCTGTACTCTAGCTTTGATACATCCGTGTAACATGATCTACCAGATGGCAATACTAGGGTTCCGTCAATCCAAGACTGTGCCGATGGCAGCAGTGCCTCTCACTCGACTTCAAGGTTCATCTCAGGTATCCGGTAGGAAAACTCTTCCCTTCCATCCAGGTTTCCTATCGTTGCCTCGAATATACCGCGATGGTATGAGCTACTCCCATCCTCAATCCATTCTCCCATCGCCTTAAGTCTCATAACCGCAGTGGCTGCCATACACTTAATCTGTATGTCAATGGGTCGGATATCTAGAATAGTCTCCAGTGCCCTAGTAGGCGTGGTCCTCATCGCTCCGCCTATGCCAAGACAACATGTTCTCTGAACCTGTCGTATGGTCCTTATGTTGCACTTTTCTCCTTAGGAGTCCACCAAACTACTGAGGTGTAAGTAAGTATTTGTCTAACACGCTCCTGTAGAGCCAGTGTACTAACCTCGGATTCAGGCCCCATTTAGAGCCTACGGCCTGTCCACATAGTGCCCAACATCTGTGTGCCTTCTCCGTACGCTCCTAAATGTGACACTTCCAATTCAGTTTCCAGTCCATGATCATTCATACCTTGTCAGATATCGAAATCGTCTTATTGAGGAAACGTGATGCGTTAAATTAGCCCACTTTCGTCTTCCTCGTGAACAGGCATATTTCAGTCCTCTTTGGGTTAACATTCAAACCAATGGGTCTAGTCCAGTCATATGCCATATGCAAGACCCTTTCGGCCCTTCTGCATAGCTCCTACGGGTCCTTTACCCTTAGAAGTATTATGACATCGTCGTATTAGACGGGTTCCAATCCCTCTTCAGTCAGCATGGTGGTCACCCATAGGAGTGGCGATAAAATACCCCCTGTGGCGTGCCCTGTTCAACTTTCTCCCTTATATTTATGCCATGCGACACACAATTTATCCACCTGTTCCTTAGCATATGGTTTATCCAGTCTCTAAGGACCGGGCCACCCGGTACAGGTCTAAGGATTGGATCAGTGTGTCGGTCCGCACATTGTTAAAAGCCCTCTCGATGTCAATGCATACCACCAATGTGTACGTTTTGGCATCGAAGGATTCTTCTATTTTATGCACAACCTCGTGCAGGGCTGTCTCAACCGACCTTCCCTTGACATAGGCATGCTTTTTGTATTTAATCAATTCGCTGGATGTCCTACTCTTTATCATGGTGTCCACAATACGTTCCATGGTTTTGAGTAGAATGGAGGTAAGGCTTATGGGTCTGTAGGCCTTTGGTGTCGCATAGCTTGCCTTGCTTGGGTATAAACACCACCCTTGCCTCCTGCCAGGCTTTCGGAGTATATGCAAGTCCTAGGCACGCTGCGAAGATTTTGGCCAGACGAGACGCCTCTTTCTGTAGTAACGCCTTAAATATTCCATCAGGTCCGGATGATTTAAATGGTTTGAAGCTCCTCAAGGATTCCTTCACCATAAATTCCGTAATTATTAGCCTTCAATCAACGTCATTATTTCAAGATTCTGGTGTCTCCGTGAGTCCCTTCCTATCCTGTGGAAAACGGGTTTTCATCAAAAGCCTCAACATGTCCTCCGTTGTCTCTGCTCTCACTCCCATGTCGTCTACTAAAGTTTCAGTTTGGACATGGGTTTTTGAGAGAAACTTCTTTATCATGGCGGCGTCATAATCTTTTTTGACCTGTTCGCAGAAAAGCTTCCAGGTGGCTCGTTTTGCCGCTCTGGTTATCTTATTGTAGTCCTTGAGCCGTGTGTAATACACATCCCAATAAACTTCCGCTTTTTTACGACGTGAGCTGTTTAAAAGTCTGCGGACCTCTTTCCCTATGTTGCGAATCTCCCCGGTCATCCAGGGTTTTTCTTGGGCTGATTTCCTTTCCCGAAGAGCACAACCACTTCGAAGGACCCCATCAGTGCAGTCGTAAACATGTTGACATTCTCGTCAATGTCCTCTATGCTTGGACAATCTAAATTATCTTGCCCAAGTCTTCTTCTGAGTAGCCGTCCGAATTTTGTCCAGTTGGTTTTCAACTTATTCCGGAAGCTTATCGGATACGGCGCTGGCCGTGCTATTCTAAACCTATTATAGCGATGGCCAGAGAAAGAGTGCTCCATGGAGACCCCCCAATCCTGAACCTCATCAACCTGAGATTTTCTGAACATATCGTCACATCTAATACCTCCTCCCTTATCCTATTAACAAAGTTAGCGGTGTTACCAATATTAAGTGTTATTAGCTCGTTAGTATTCAAGAATTCTGCCAGGGCTTGGCCCCGCTTATTAGTGTTGGTACTACCCCACGAAATGTGGGGAGAGTTCGCATCGCACCCTATTAGTACCTAGTGTCCTGTCTGTTTAGCTTTTCTCACGAGCCGTTGCAGCTTCGACGTGGGTGGCGGTGTCGGAGAGTCGAAAGGCAGACAAAGTGATGCCAGGTATGCTTAACCGTCTACCTGTCTCACCACTTTTGCACCTGACATTGACATATCTGGGGAAAATATATAATTCTAATTTTTATGACAAATAACGCAGGTCCTCGGCCGAATACCAGTGTTAGCATAGAATAATTTGTAGTTGATATGGTTCAATCCAGATATTTAGTTTGGGGTCGTTCATGGCTCCTGAATTAAGGCAATATGAATCTTGCCCTTACTGATTTCCTCAGATCAGAGCGTTTGTAGCAGTCTCGCTCCGGTGGAGGTTTATCTGGATTACCTTAATCATTGCTCCTCCATTAAATGGGCATCTTGGAAGTAGCTCCACCTATCTGTATTACAATTGACAGGAATTGGTAGGGGTCTACCAGATCACACTGTGCCAAATTCCATAGAATTCGGGTAATATTTGGATCTTTTATGGCCTCTATACCATATATCGGGAGATCGGGTGGTCGGTTTAGGGGCAGCTATATCAGAATATAGTCCGATCTGAACCGCACTTCACAGAAATAAATTTGGATCTACCAGAACTCACTGTGCCAAATTTCATCGAAATCGGATAAAAAATGAACAATTTATTGCCTCAAGACTTTAAGTCTGGAAATCCGTCTATACAGCGGCTATATAAAACTAAAATCCGATTTTATGAGATTAGAAGGACAGGTTTATATACAAAAAATACTAAATCATCAAAAATTGTTTGGAAAATTTCAAGCGGCTAGCTTTAAGCGATCGACCGCTATCGTGTTTTCGACAGACGGGCGGACGGACGTTGCTAGATCGACTCAAAATAACCCGATGATCGAGAATATCAACGGTGAATTTTAAAAGCTATAGGAAAGATTTTTTGCAAACACAATAAATTCACGAAGTCTTTGTTTGAATCGATAGTACTGTCCATATAATTAAATGTTTGGAGATTATTTCATCCAAATGTTGACCATGACTGCTCCTCAAATGGTCCATCCGCTTAGTATAATTGTGGCACACTCTCTCCAACATTTCGGCCGGTATTTCATGAATAAATTCTTTGATGGTGTCTTCCAATGCGTGAATTTAAGTATGTATAGACATGAACGCTAATATAGCCCCACAAAAAATAGTCTTAACGCGTTTAAAACGTCATTGAGGATTGCAAATAGGCCATATGGGTTCAGATTTAGCTATATCTCCCATATACGCCGATCTCCCGATTTGATTTCTTGGGAACCGCAATTTTTTTCCAATTTGGCTGAAATTTAGCTGGTAGTGTTCTGTTATGACTTCCAATAACTGCACCAAGTACGGTTTAAAAGTACGGTTTAAATCAGTCTATAACCTGATAGAGCCCCCAAATAAACCGATCTTCCGATTTGACTTCTTGAGCCCTAACAAGACGCAATTTTTGTACGATTTAAATCAGTCTATAACCTGATAGAGCCCCCAAATAAACCGATCTTCCGATTTGACTTCTTGAGCCCTAACAAGACGCAATTTTTGTACGATTTAGCTGCAATTTTGCTATGACTTTCAACAAATGTGCGAAGTACGGTCCAAATCGGTCTAACACCGCTTCCATATAAACTGGTCTCCCGATTTGACATCTTGAGCCCTCACAAGCCGCAATGTTTGTCCAATTTGGCTGAAATTTTGCGTATATTACGACTTCCAACAACTGTGACTAGTACGGTTAAAATCAGTCTATAACCTGATATAGCTCCAATATAAACCAATCTCTGGATTATCCTTGTTCGATTCGTGCAAGCTTTAATTTCTGCTGGTTAGGCAGATGTTTTATATGTAGAATAAATTTATGCCCTTCAACTAAATTTATTTTGTATAAATTTTTAGCACAATCCATGGTAGTGGACGGACGAATTAAACACGCTTTTACTTGATCTAGGTGCATTGGTAGCTCTTGCAATGATTCTGGCTGACCTTCACTCTAAAATTTCAATTCTGCTTATTTACGTACCCATTGAACCAAAATTGAGATTTGGTTGTTTTGTTATGGATTTCAACAACTGCGCCAAGTACGGTCAAATCGGTATATAACCTGATATAGCTCCCATATAAAAACCAATCTCCCGACTTGACTTCTTGACCCCTCATAAGACGCAATTTTTGTCCGAATTGGCAAAGTTTTTGCATGTAGTGTTCTGTTTTGACTTTTAATAACTGCGCCAAGTACGGTCTTAATCGATGTATAACCTGATATAGCTTCCATGTAAACCGATCTCCCGATTTGACTTCTTGAGCCCTTACAAACCTCAATTTTGTTTTAACTTCCAACAACTGTGCCAAGTACGGTCCGAATCGGTCTGTAACCTGATATAGCTCCCATGCAACCCGATTTCTTGATCATCTTTGTTCGATTCCAAGAAGCTTTCATTTTTGCAGGTTTGACAAACGTTACTATGTAGAATAAAATAATGGCCTTCAACTAAATTTATTTTGTATAAATTTTTAATAGGGTCCACGGTGGTGGGTTTTCAAGATTCGGTCCGGCCGAAATTAGCATGTTTTTACTTGTTTCTACATACTAGGAAGCAAGACTTTTTCTGGGTAATTAAACGTATCAAAATTTAACAATTGCCTTGAGTAGAATATGTTGTCAAAATGAATGAAGAAGTTCAAGCGAAGTAGGCGAACACTGTGATATACGCTAACCAGGACGACTAAAATTTCCATTAAAAAATAGAGTGGTGCAAGACATCTCAAAACTTGGTGTCAGAGATTGGAGAACGAGCGCGAAGGAGCCAATTAAGGTAAAAAAGACAAAAATGCAATAGAAAGACTCGACTTCCTACAATATTCGAATGCGGGTTCGTCTTTTACTCAAAAATATATATATATATATATTCTACTCGCAAATACCTTGCATTTGAGTCCCATATTGCCATGGTCGGTAAACACGTCCGATTTAGAGGTGTTTTGGGCTTGGAGTGGTCCCCCCAGCAATTGGATATCAGATACGTTTTCTTATGCTAATTACCTTTCATTTGAGTCCCATATTGTCATGATTGGTATAAACATATGTTTGGTAGATTTTAGGGTGGGAGCAACCCCCCCCCCCCCCCCCCCTTCGCTTAGATCGCACCACCCCCCCACCGAGATCTGGTGTTTTTGAAAATTAGGGTAAGGGGAAGGGGTCCGCCAAACTTCCTCCATAAATCAAAAAATATAGTACCCTATCTTCACCACTATTATGCACCATCTGTGAAAATTTCAAGAAAAGTCTATAAGGAACACACAAACATACAAACAAACAAACTGACAAACAAACACAAATTGATTTTTATACCCACCACCGAAGGATGGGGGTATATTCATTTTGTCATTCCGTTTGCAACACATCGAAATATCCATTTCCGACCCTATAAAGTATATATATTCTTGATCAGCGTAAAAATCTAAGACGATCTAGACATGTCCGTCCGTCTGTCTGTTGAAATCACGCTACAGTCTTTAAAAATAGAGATATTGAGCTGAAGTTTTGCACAGACTCTTTTTTTGTCCATAAGCAGGTTAAGTTCGAAGATGGGCTATATCGGGCTATATCTTGATATAGCCCCCATATAGACCGATCCGCCGATTTAGGGTCTTAGGCTCATAAAAGCCACATTTATTGTCCGATTTTGCTGAAATTCGGGACAGTGAGTTGTGTTAGGCCCCTGGACATCTTTCTTCAATTTGGTCCAGATCGGTTCAGATTTGAATATAGCTGCCAAATAGACCGATCCTCCGATTTATGGTGTTAGGCCCATAAAAGCCACATTTATTGTCCGCTTTTGCTGAAATTCGGCACAGTGAGTTGTGTTAGGCCCTTGGACATCTTTCTTCAAATTGGTCCAGATCGGTTCAGATTTGAATATAGCTGCCATATAGACCGATCCTCCGATTTATGGTGTTAGACCCATAAAAGCCACATTTATTGTCCGCTTTTGCTGAAATTCGGGACAGTGAGTTGTGTTAGGCCCTTTGACATCTTTCTTCAGTTTGGTCCAGATCGGTTCAGATTTGGATATAGACCGATCCTCCGATTTATGATCTTAGGCCCATAAAAGTCACATTTATTGTCCGATTTTGCTGAAATTTGGGACAGTAAGTTGTGTTAGGCCCTTGGACATCTTTCTTCAATTTGGTCCAGATCGGTTCAGATTTGGATATAGCTGCCATATAGACCGATTTTTTTATTTATGGTTTTGGGCCCATAAAATGCTCATTTATTGTCCGATGTTGCCGAAATTCGGGACAGTGAGTTGAGTTAAGCCCCTTGACATACTTCTGCAACATCGCACAGATCGGTCCAGATGTGGATATAGCTGCCGTATAGACCGATATCTAGGTTTTAGGTTTTGGTGCCATTAAAGACGCATTTATTGTCCGATGTCGCTGAAATTTGAGATAGTGAGTTTGGTTATGCTCTTCAACGTCCTTCTTCAATTTGGCCCAGATCTGTCCAGATTTGAACATAGCTGACATATAGACCGATATCTCGATTAAGGGTTCCGATTTCGCCGAAATTTTGGATAGTGCTTTGTGTTAGGCTCTTCGACATTTTTATGCAACTTGGCCCAAATCGGTCCAGATTTGGATATAGCTGCCATGTGGACCGATATCTCGATTTAAAGTCTTGGCCCCCTTAAAGGCGCATTTATAATCCGATTTCACTGAAATTTGACATAGTGACTTATGTTAGGCTTTTCGACATCCGTGTCGTTTATGGTTCAGATCGGTTTATTTTTAAATGAAGCTAGTGTACTTATAATATTTGGTCCAAATCGGAACATATTTTGATATAACTGATATGGGACATAATTTATGAAATTTTCACCGAATTTTGATGAAAGGTGGTTAAATATATACCCGAGGTGGTGGGTATCCAAAGTTCGGCCCGGCCGAACTTAACGCCTTTTTACTTGTTATATATAAGAAGATATATATTAATTACTAACTGAAACCGGGCCGCTTCGTTGCGCCTTCTTTAACTTTATATGGAGCAAAATTTTCCTTTGAATATTTATTTTCGGCAATTACAGAGCTATTAGTGAAATACCATGCTACGAAAATAGTATATCGCTTGACTAACTGTTTAACAATATAAGTGCCTTTATCTGAATCCCATATGATCTCTATTGGTCTACGAATTTAAGTTTGGATGTAGGATGTACTCCAGTCTTAAAATGCTTTATTTCAGCCCGATATTCTGATGATGTCTGATTTAGGGGTGTTTTGGGGATTGGGGTGGTCCCCCAAATTCTAAGCTCTGAAAATATATCAGCAACGTGCTCTATTCTCATATATCTATATATCATACTAGCTTACCCGCGCCCGCTGCGCCTTCTTTTACTTTATATGAAACAGAAGTTTCCTTGGAGAGAGGTGGTCCCCCAGATACTTGGCCCTGAAAAAATATCAGCATCGTGCTCTTCTTCCTTTCAATACCATTTATTTAAACCCCATGTAGCCATTGGCTGAGGAGGAGTTTGCAGGATGACGAGTCCCCCAAACACATGGCTCCAAAATAGGTTATCAAATTCGTTTTCTAATCTCAGCCGTTTCTGAGTCTATATGGAACACACAAACATACAAACAAACAAACATAAAAACAAACACAAATTGATTTTTATATATAAGATATATATATATATTTTAACTATATTTTTATAAATTTCGATTGTGCTCATTTGTAATCCCTACAACCTACATTGCCAAGAATTGTTAGTGCAAAACTAAAAGCAAATTGTTTTATTCGTTTATAAGCTATTGTGATATCCACAGACGGACTGAAGGACGGACGCATGGACAGACATGGGTAGGTTGACTTAAGATGCCATGACGATCAGTAATAGTATAAAGTTTACAGGGACGGATGTTTATATAGGGTGATTTTTAAAGAGCTATAGGAAAGTTCAAAAAGGAGCTAAGTCCGTGTCAAATATTGGAAGCCCAACACCATGAATTCTGCTTAGGGTTTCTACATATCGAATTTCTACAAAATCAGCCAAAAATTCATGAAATATTACACCGATTAATACAATACTTGGCACAGTTATTGAAAGTCGTAGCGAAACACTTCGCGCCAAATGTCAGCCCAATCGGGTAATATTTGCGGCTTCTAGGAGCTCAAGATGTTAAATCAGGTGATAGGTTTATATGGAAGCTATATCTAAATCTGAATAGATATTTAATAATAATGGAGAAAATCATGATTTAAATCCGTGTCTTGCAGGGTTGCCATACTTTCAGTGTTCAAAATTTTTAATAAAACAATTTTCGAACCACTTTTACTTAAAAATAAATAAAAGCGTGCTAATTTCGGCTGGGCCAAATCTCACATACCCCCACCATGGATCGCATTTGGCAAGTTGTTAGCCCGGTCTACAGGGTCAGCAAGTCAAGATCTACAGGGTCAGGAAGTCAAGATCCGAGTTCGGTTTATATGGGAGCTATATCAGGTTATAAACAGGAGTCTAAGAAGAATATTTCGAGGTGTTACAAACGGAAGGACGAAATAAGTATACTCCCATCCTATGGTGGAGGGTATAAAAAGTGTTGTTGCCAAACGCCACGCCGTTCGGACTCGGCATAAAAAAGAGGCCCATATCATTAAGCTTACACTTGAATAGGACTGCAGTCATTGATATGTGAGAAGTTTGCATAATTTTAAAATAAAGAAAATTCTGCAGAGAGACTTTTTGGCAATTTTAGATATATTTAAAGTTATAGCAGTTTGAAAATTATTTCGTTAAACAGTTTGAATCCAACATTACATTTCATGGACCTAAAATAATTAACTTTCTTTTAATATTTACATGTACCAAAACATACATAATTGCCAAAAAATATGAAGACTTCTTTGTAGTGTGGTGTAGTGGTGCAAGGTATAACAAGTAAAAGAGGGCAGGGCCAAGTCTCGGGTAGCCACCACCATGGCTTCCGCTAAAAATATACCCTTACTGAGTTTTTATTTGAATTATTTTAGTCTCAAGAAGGGGGGCCTATAGCTCACTTAGGGGGGCCTATATCTCAATATTGACCAATTCGGATAGAACTTGTCACTGATGTTGTAAGTTATAAGATGGAGATTTGGGCCAATTTCAGCCAAATCAATTGAAAATGTAGGTTTCTAGGGGCTGAAGATGTCAAATCCGGGGATCGGATTATATGGGAGCTATATTTGATTATAGACCGATTCGGATCATACTTGGCGTACAAGTCTTTGTTCCAAATTTCAGCCGAATCGGATGAAAATTGAGGCTTTTAAGGGCTAAAGAAGTCAAATCCAGCTATCGGTTTATATGGGGCTGTACCTGTTTATAGACCGATTCGGATCATACTTTGAATGGATGTTGGAAGTCATAACTCAAGTCTTTGTTTCAAATTTTTAGTAAAATCAGATAAAAATTGAGGTTTATAGTGACGCAAGAACATAAATCGGGGGATCGGTTTATATGGGGGCTATATCGAAATCTGAACCGATATCAATTATTGCAACAACAGTATATTAAAGATCTAGGTGATTTTTATATCTCTGTTAAGTCTAAAAGCAAAAAATTAATCAGACCAACCTATTGTTTATAGAAAACTTAAAGCTCTTTGCTTCGAGTGGTGGCTTGAACTTTAGCAAGGGTTGATTACGAAATTGTTTTGCAACCACTTATGAGGATTTATTTCGATCAAACAACACATTCATTTCATAGTCGTTTTCTTACCCTCAACCAAATGATGAGCAAAGCATGAATCAATATAAGAAAACTGGGAAAATATATATTTTGGGAAAGTTATATATGACTTTGTCAATGTTCAGACATAGTTTACAAAACCGAACAAAAGACAAAGAAATCTTTGCCAGTAAATTAATCTGCAATTTAGAATTTTTTGAACATTGCACACAATGTGGGACAAGAACTAACGTATTTTTTTAGACAAAATTAAAAATTTATTTCGATATCAAAGCTGGTGAATATTGATAGCTTATCCGTCTGTCTGTGAAAATCATGATATCGGTATAACGAACAAGGTTAGGATAGATTTAAGTGACAGTCCCATTTGACTCACTTAGACGATTTCGTCCATTGTGATACCACAGGAACAGAAGAAGGAAAATCCATTCTAGTTCCTACCGTTAACTCACCCAGTTAGCTTTAAAAAGCCCAACAACTTGCGAATGTTCACTTCCGCTAAATCAGACAGGTTCTCAAAGAAATGAGATCGTAAAGTGGAATTCCATCTGACTGCCAGTACGGAACACACACACAGAAGGTTCTGTCTCTTCCTTTTCGATGTCCTCACAGCTTCTGCAAAAGTCGTTAATGGTAACTTTCAGTCTGTCAGCATTTTTCTTTCGATTTGACAGTGACCTGTCATAATGGACACAGTGACGCTTGTTCTAGCCAACGTCAGCAAAGCGGTAAACCTCTTGAAGTCTAGATTGGCCACATAGTTTTAGAATACTCACAGTCCCCTCTTTGTGATCATATTGGGTTGCCCAAAAAGTAATTGCGGATTTTTTAAAGGAAAGTAAATGCATTTTTAATAAAACTTAGAAAGAACTTTAACCAAATATACTTTTTTTACACTTTTTTTCTAAAGCAAGTTAAAAGTAACAGCTGATAACTGACAGAAGAAAGAATGCAATTACAGAGTCACAAGCTGTGAAAAAATTTGTCAACGCCGACTATATGAAAAATCCGCAATTACTTTTTGGGCAACCCAATATATCAATCGTTGCCCCTCGGGCCTGATTCTGAAAACTTAGATTACATGTCACTAGAAGCATACCCTCAGATTCTAGATTCCTTATCGAGTTCAGATGAATGAGCCCAAGAAGTCCTAGAAAAGATCACATTTCTGCAATTCTGCAAAAAAAAAAATAAGACGGTTAAAGGACCATATGCAAAACAATGTAACTTCATTATGCTCTCAACATAATTAACAGCTAGCATTATCTGGCGAAATATCTTATTTGGCACCATGCAACAGTAAAACTATGAGCTTTCTCTAAAGGTAGTTGCTTCACAAAGAGCATTTTTAAAATGTTTGTAAACTTTTCAAAATTTCTTATTTTCGTTACCAAACTTTGGCGTAGCAAACATGACATTAGCAATGCCTTCCAAACGTGTCTTAATTAAATCAATTTGATGTTAATGTCAAACTTTTACATCATCCCGCAAGTACTGCATTCATTGATAAGAAGGAAAGCACCAGAAAATTTAAAGAGGTTGAGATCGCACTAAGGGAAATGTTTCTGAAATATATTTGCAACTTGGTTATTCTAAATAGATAAATGCTACACATAAATTTCATATAAATAACCAGCCGAATCGGGCCCATTCCGCTGCGCCTTCTTTAACTCTCTACTATCTTTTTAGAGTGGGGACTCTTCGCCATGAATGCGGATATCGAATTCGTGCCTTTGTAGCCTATCACGCTGAACGCATTCGAATCCTGGCGAAAACATCGGACAAAGCGGTGTTTATCCCCTTTAAGTACTTTAATACCATATTCGTTTTCTGGTCTCCAATACCTTTCATTTGATACCCTTATTGCGCCCATCGGACCAATTTCGGATATGGGTGGCGTTTTTCAAAAATTTTAAGAAAATGGGTGCAGCCAAGTGAAAAATGCTCCTTTTATGGGATAAAAGTTGCGGCTTCCAGGGGCTCAAGAAGTCAAATCGGCAGATCGGTTTATATGGGAACTCTATAAGGTTATAGACCGATTTAAACCGTACTTAACACAGTCGTTGGAAGTCATAACAGAGCAATACATGCAAAATTTCAGCCAATCGCACAAAAATTACTGCTTTCAGGGGCTCAAGAAATTAAATCTGGAGAAACATGGGAAATATATCTAAATCTGAACCGATAAGGCCCATTTGCAATCCCAAACAACCTACATCAATATTAAGTAAGTTCGACAGACGGACGAACGGACATGGCTATATCGACTCAGAACGTAAGACGATGTAAGAGGTGTAACAAATGGAATGACTCGATTAGTATACCCCTATTCTATGGTGGTGGATATAAAAATATACATATTTTCAAAGAAAATATGTAAAATCGGTTAAATACCCACTACATACTTGCACGCAATAAAATAAAACGTTAGAGACGTTTTTACGAGAAACAAATACTTTTATTACCAAGTTTTTCTCTTATTGTAACTATGTAACTTTTCGCTTCAACATATCATTTAGCAAATTAGCCTTCCATTAAATTCCTTTCTTTTGTTGTAAAACCGAAAACTCTTCAACGGCAAAAGTGTTTCGATAGCCGCAATCGATTATTCATTTACCGGACCTATAAATATTCTCTTTTGTCTCTCCTACGTATAGACCAGTGACGGATAAAAAGTGATGGGCGGATGGTAAACTCGGAAATTGACAATTTTAAAGTTTTGCCATAGATACGCCATAGGGGTTCAATAAGTAAAACCGCGAATTTGGGGGGATTCATGCACACAATTTCAGTCTGGTGATAGATTCGCATGGAGTCAAACATATAAAAGAGCTTTATATTGTATTGCTCGACCTATTAAGTGCTTTGCTCTATACTACGAAAAAAAAAATTTATTAAAAAACCAGTAAGGCAAAAGTGGGGCGGTGCCGACTTTATAATACCCTACACCTACCATATAAGTACAAAGTGGGAGCTATATCTACAATAATTCTAAACCAATTTTGATGATCCTCTACGAACGTTTTCAGATGGGCTATTAATCAATCCGTATCACATTTCGTACAAATATATTTAAACTGTAATAACTACGGTTCACAAATGACAATGTTATTGCAAATTACCCAAAATCTGACGAATATTTTATTTTTTTATTTTTTTTTTTTTTTTTTTTATTTATTATTTTATTTTGTTTTCTATCATCATTACAATTCAAAACTTCTAATACATAGTATATATTAAATATAACAAAATAGAATATGTATTTATGACAATAACTTAGAAAGTTGTCTGTCAATAACCGATATTTAAAATTCTGTTAAATTAACTATAATTCTATAAAATAGTTGGTTTTTTTTTTTCAAAATTGTTCTTGAATTATATTCTTTCTATATCTTAATGCCATTCGGACATAATTGTATAGCTTCTCCCATCCATCTTCCATATACCCATTTAAAATATTTATAAGTTCTCTTTCTTCTAAATATGTGCTTCCTAAAAACCTCACTCTAATTTCACATAATATTGGACATTTGGCAATGAAATGTTGCATATTCTCGACTTCACGTGTATTGCAGAGAGTACATAGCTTTGTTTCTTCATTTCCATGGTAGTTTCCATTTAAAGGGAGTACATCGGCTCTTGTTCTCATTAAAATAGAAATCTGATCCAAATTCCTACTATTGGCCATATACTCTATTCCAACCTCTGGATTCAGAAAACGGTAAAATCTGGTTTCGCTGGCATTTGCACTCCGTCTTTTTTGTCTATAGTTCTGTATTTTTAGCTTATTTGACATATCGTCCATTTCTCTTATCCATTCCTGCGTATTTATATCTATATTAGATGTTGAAATATTTACTTGATACGCCAAGGTTTCTATGGTCTTTGCCCAAAATATTCTTTTCTCCCATATTTTGGAGGACAGTATATGTGGTAATCTTCGGGTTTCATATTTAAATAACGTAGTTCCAACATAATCCAAGTGAAGCTTTAGAGTGTAGAAGTGATTGTCCTGTACATCTGTTTCTAATGATAAAATGTAGTTTGGCAGTGAATCTGGTTGCCTCAATACCCTTTTTAAGAAGTATCTCTGTAGCTTATCAACTTCATCGAACCATCCAAATCCCCACACTTGTGCCGCATAAGACTGTGTCGTTCTACATACGCTTTGAAAGATTTTCCATTTTGCTATTAGTGATATCTGTGGCTTATTTATAAGTTCCTTCCAGGTAGCATTTATGCACGTTTTCGATTTTATATTTCTGGCCTCGACATGTTTTGTGAAGGTCATTTTTGGTGTTAATGTGACCCCTAAATAAATATATTCATTCACGATTTCGATTTCTTGATTGTGATATATCCATTTTTCATTTGTCGATAGTCTACCTCCATTTCGGAAGACCATTATCTTTGATTTTGCCAAATTTACAACCATATTCCACTGGATGCAATAATTTTCCAAGTTCTTTATCATTTTTTGCAATACTTCTCTATCTTCCGCTAAAATCACTATGTCATCAGCATACAATAACACACGAATATTTAATTCATCAATCAGCACTCCACCTTCTAGCCCGTCGTGCAGATCATTTAGATACAAGGTAAATAACAATGGTGACAATAAACATCCTTGTCGTACTCCAGTGTAAGTATAGAAATGCTCTGATACGTCTTTTCCAGTCCATACCACCGACCTAGTATTTCTGTATATTTTTTCAATCAAATTAACTACTTTTGTTGAAATCCCCATGCTATGAAGTTTAAAAAACATCAGGTTTCGTGAAATCATATCAAAAGCCGCCGAAAAATCAACAAAAAACGCATAGACTTTCTTTTTCTCATCAAGTTTTAGGTGAACAATTGAGGCTAAATTATATATATTGTCTACCGTCGAATATCCTGATCGGAAGCCTGCTTGAAATTCATTTAAAATGTTATTGCTTTCTGTCCACTGCTTTATACGATTATTTAAAATTCCCATAAGAACTTTGGCAGAAGAATTCATAAAGGTTATCCCTCTATAATTGCTTGTTATATTAAGATCTCCTTTTTTGTGGATGGGGAATATTACCGATTCTTCCATTGTACTATCTACACGACTTGTGTTAAACATTTCGTTATACTGATTGGCCAATTCCGCTAGAAATTCCTGGGATGCATTTTTTAAGAACTCATATGGCACTCTGTCTATACCTGGTGCCTTGTTTTCCTTTGTCTTCTTCAGCACTTCGGTAATTTCAAAGACCTCGATATTTTTATCCAGTTCATGGTCGGTTCGATACATTGGCGCATACTGAATATCATTTGCAAATTGTTGCTGGTTTAAGAGCATATCAAAGTATGTTTTAAATTCTTGAGCCGAAATATTTGCCCCTATCTCCGTACTCTGGCCCCTTATCTGCTTTGCGATTTTCCACCACTGTTTTGCATCGACAGTATTTAAAAGTTGCCTTTCTAATTCTCTTGCATACTCCTTCTTCCGCTCTTTGCATGTTTTTTTGTAAATGCTTACCACTTCTAAATAACTTCTTTTGTTACTTTGTGTGCTGGCTTTTCTGTAAATATTAAGGTGTTTAAATGCATCTATACGAGCTTTTTCACATTTCGAGTTGAACCAATTTGACTTGTATTTTTTAGGTTTATTAAATATGTTGGATTTTATCGCCGATTTGTGTATGATGTCCGTTAGATCCTTTAAACTGTTTATTTCACCATTATTTTTTGCTATACAAAGATTCCGATTCAACTTTCGCTCATATCTTTCGTTTTGTTTTCCCCACTGTAATTTTGGTAGCAGATTTAGGGGAATTATATCACTTGTCGTGTGTGGGCATTTAATTTCTAGTTTCAATGGTAAATGGTCTGACCATATTTTCTCCTCCACTTCGAATCTTTCTATCATTCTCAGTCCTTCGTATGTCATTGCCACAATATCGTTGACCGAGTTACCTATATTGCTTACAAATGTATAGTGTCCTTCCACATCACCTATAGTTCTGCCATTTAATACTAGCAATCCGTTATCTTCACAAAATTCCACAAATTTTTTGCCTTTTGAGTTTACTACGAAATCCTTTGACTGCCTTATTTCTTTACCGGCCGTAAATTCTTTTAGCAAACAATTTTCATGATTCTGTTGAAGGTTTCCTATGCGGACATTCATATCTCCTGCCAGGATAATATTACTTTCTGATAAGTTTTTAAAAACCTCCTTCACAACTTCGAATTCGCTTGACCACTTTTCTCCTCTTATATAAACCGGGACGAATACAAAACTTGTTTCTGGAGATTTAATTTTTATAATATTTATGTTATCCTTTCGCTGGTATTCGTGATTTATTCCAATTTTTTGTAGACTTCTATTCACTCCACATAGAATTCCACCACTAGCTCTGCCATATGTATGATTTCGTTCTGCGTTCAGCCAATATAAGTTGAAATCATTGAAATATTTTTTCCATCCCTCTGTTTCACTCTCTACAACGTGAGTCTCAATTAATGCAAATATATCAAAGCTCCTAACATATTCAAAGAAATCCGGATAGAGACACTTGCTCCTAAGACCATGAACATTGTATGATAACATTTTGAAAGTTTTTTTTGCTAGTTTACTTAATACTATATTATTACTTATCGATATGAAATTATTTGAATTGAATTTATTACAATTATCTAGTTTTTTAAATTTAACGAGTTTTTTATAATATCATATTTTAAATTCAGGTTAAAATCTTCTCCATACAGTTCTCCCATAACATTGACCGCATTGCATGGCCCGCATACCAGTCTTTTCTCCGAATTCCACTTAAACCATTTATCAGCAACCTTAATCCTGTCATCTCTTACTTTCACCTGGTGTTTCTTGCTGAAATCGATCAATTGTCTTCTCAATTTTATCATAATGATCTTGTCCAATCTTCGCTCTGCATTTAGATCCCGTTCGATATATATTTGCCTTCCTTTTAAGTAGCTCGTTTTCGACAGAATAAGTTCAACATCGCTTTCAGTTTCAAATTCTACCACCACTGCTGCCGATCCATTTCGTTGGTACAATGTTTTTACCGATTTCACTCCTTTCTCTATTTCCACTTTTAATACTTGCTGACATATCTTTTGTATTTCGCCAATATTGGTTTGTTGAGAGTTAAGACCTCTGAAAATTAAGTTTTTTCCTTTTATGTTGTTTTCCAACTCATTTAAACGTCTCTTAAGCATATTATTTTCTGTTTTAAGAACCTCCATTTCATGCGCCAAACCATCATTGATCACTTTCAAATGATTTACTTCTTCACTGAGCGATGTAATTCGTCCCAAAACCTCTTCGTTACATTCTCTTATAATTGTTTTTAAACTGGCAACATTTATATCGGAAACTTTTTGTTCGTTATTCATTTTGAATGATTTTGGATTGTTTTTCGATTCCCCTTCTGGAGATAAATTACAAGCCTTTCGTTTTTCCAGTTTGTTTAAAATAACTTTTGCTTTGGACCACTGTAGTTTTCAAACGTTAACGGACAAGTGGTCTATTGTGAATTAATCAATTGGGCAGGTTGTATTGCAAATTACTAAATTGATCGTGGTGTAAAAACGGCTTTATCTCCAAATGACATCTACGACGGTAATCAGCTGTGTTTTGTTGTACTGCTGTTGTTTATTTATCTATATCGCTTACCGATTAACATTAAAAATCCTGTTGTGTAATTTAGTTTGCGAGATTCTGAGTTTTTAAGATTTATATTTAGTGAACAATTTGCCGTTGTTGAAACTTTCACTGTGATCTTCAATATCCTGCAGCAGTCCACACTCCAACAAACAACTGGTGCTTTTTTTTGTTTTCCAATATGCGCTTTTTGTGTGAAAAATATCCAACTTATTCGGAGCTCAATAACAAACGTGCTTATCAATTTAACAGAGCAAGTCAAAGAGATCTGACGAATATAAATATGGGAGCTATATCCAATTCTGAACCAATTTCCAGCAAACTTCTCAGATAATGTGGCAGTCATTGGCAAAGCCATATTTCGAAAGAATGATTAGCAAATAACTATTTTATATATTACTGCAAATCGGGCGAACATATATATGGAAGCTTTATCTAAATCTGAAACGATTTCGAGCAAACTCTATTGTCATTGTGGAAGTCGTTGAGGAAAGCGTTGCACAAAGTTTTGGGATATATATAAATGTGCTTGCATTTGCTCTAGGAGCGAAAATCGGTTGATATATATATATATATATATATATATATATATATATATATATATATATATATATATAAATGAGAGCTGTATTTAAATCTGAACCGTTTTCTATTAAATTCATGAGTAATGTCGAGAGTCATGATAAAATACTTCCTGTCAAATTTCGAGGGAATCGACTATCAAATGAGCACTTTATTGCAATATTTCTCAAAATCGGACGAACATGTATGGGAGCTATATCTAAATCTGAACCGATTTGGAGCAAATTTCTTAGATATTGTGGTAGTTGTCGAAGAGAGCGATATACAATAAATGCGTTTGCAATGGCTCTAGAGGTGAAAATCGGCCGATTTACACATATGGCAGCTATATCTAAAACTGAATAGATTTCCATGTACACAAATTAATATGGACAGACGGACAGACAGACACACGTACGCAGATAAATCCAATCAGAAAGTGATTCTGAGTCGATCGGTATACTTATCAATGGGAGAGATAGATCCATCTTTCTGAGTGTTATAAGCAAAATCACTATGTTATAATACCCTGTACCACAGTAGTGGTGAAGGGTATAAAAAATTGTATAAAATATTCATATTCTATTAAAAAACAACTCTTGGCTTATGATATATGGATTAGTTCGCTAACCAAATCATTTTCATGTTCACAAATATTTCAACAAAAATTAATTAAATTAATTATTAAATTAATTAAAACTTCATTTCAGCCCGATATTATCATGATGTCAAATTCGTATTCTACTCCCAAATACCTTTATTTGAGCCCCATATTGAGATGGTCAGTAAAAAATTGCTGTTTGTGTGTTATTTTGGGTAAGGGGTAGACCCCAGAAAATTGGTTCCGAAAGTGGTAATCAATTCTTGCTCTACCGCCCAATACCTTTAATTTAAGCTCCACATAGACATGGTCGGTAAATATGGCCGATTTAGGGGTGTTTTGGGGATTAAGGTGGTCCCCCAAACACTAAGCCCGGAAAATATATCAACAACGTACTCTATTCTCATATATCTAAATATCATTTATTTGAACCCCATATTGCCATTGCCCTCAAAATTGGATATCAAATTCGTTTTCAAATCTCATTTAAACTCCTTATTGCAAAAGTCAACAAATATGTCCGGTTTTGGGTATTGACCCTAAAAACTATGAATATTTAGTTCCACCCTCTTTAAGACCCAAATTCTCTTGGTGAGCAAATACGTCCTATTTGGGGGTTGTTATGGTGGTGGGACGTCCGCTAGACAGTTGGCCCCTAATGTTGATATCAGATATGTGGTCTACTCCCACATACCTTTGATTTGAGCCCCATATTTCCAAAGTCGGCAAACATGACCGTCTTGAGGGGTGTTTTGGGGGATGCGCGGCCACTCAGTGAGTTGGCCTTGAAATTATATATCGGATTGGATCGGATGAGTTGTGTTATATTCAGATTTGGATATAGCTGTCATATAGACCGATCTCTCGTTTTATGGTTTTAGGCCCATAAAAGGAGCATTTATTGTCCGATGGCGCCAAAATTTGGGACAGTGAGTTGTGTTAGGCCCTTCGATATCCTTCTTTAATTTGGCCCAAATCGGTTCAGATTTGGATAAAGCTGCCATATAGACCGATCTCTAGATTTGAAGTCTTCGCTGACATTTTACGCAGTGACTTATGTTTGTCTTTTCGACATCCGTGTCGTAAATGGTTCAGATCGGTCTTTATTTGGATATAGTTACCAAAAAGACCAATATTACGGTCGACAAAATTGAACAATGACTTGTATTTATTAAATAGATCACCCAATGTCTGTGCCGAATTTGACATTATGAATTTTTCGCCGGATTATGACGAAAGGTGGTTTACATATATACCCGAGGTGGTGGGTATCCAATGTTCGGCCCAGGCAAACTTTACGGCTATTTACTTGTTGCAAATATAAATGCGCTATATCACGTAAGTGACCGATATCTACCTTACTTGTCGTGGCTGTAAGAAGTCATAGGAAATCACCACCACCAAAATTTTAGGCAAATCGGGTAATAATTGCGCCCTCAAAGGCTCAAAAAGACAAACTGGAAGAGCGGTTTACATGGCAGCTATACCAGGCCATCAATCGATTTTGACCATACTTGGCATAGTTGTTGAAAGTCATACCAAAAGGACATATGCAAAATTTCAACCAACTTGGATAAGAATTGCGCCCTCCAGAAGCTCAAGAAGTCCACCCGGGAGATAGCTATATCAGGTTATGAACCGATAAGAACCATGGTTTGGTTAGGTTAGGCTTATGAGGCAGTCTGCCATCAGACTCACTTAGACGTTTTCGTTCATTGTGATACCACAGGAAAAGGATACCAGAGGAAGATGCCTTCTAGTTTCTTACAGATCGCTTTAAAAAGCCCAGTAACTTGCGAAGAAGACAAGTACCACTGTAGGCAACTTGTATCTCCTGCTGAAAAGAACTACTTCTGTCTTGCACTGATTTATACCCACACCACTTTCGGTAGCCCACTTTGCTGTTGCACGTAGAGCTTCTTCCCCTAACAGCAATTGCCACGTCATCAGCATACGCGTCCACTTTTACGCCTCTTTCTTCCAGAGACAATAATATATTATTAATGGCTATATTCCAAAGTGGAGGAGACAGTACACCTCCTTGAGGTGATTCTCTCCTGACCCATCTTTTCAGATCCACAGATCCCAAGCCTGCCGTAATGCATCTTTTAGTAAGTAAGTTATTAATAAACTTTCTTACGGTAGAGTTGATGCCTAGAAACTCCAACTCCTTCATGATTGACGTCGGTTTTACATTATTGAAAGCACCTTCAATGCCAAGAAATGTTACCATTGCATATTCCTTGACAGCAAGAGAACCCTCTACGTAGCCGACTAGGTCGTGAAGGGCTGTTTCCGTGGATTTGCCTAAATGCATGCTGCTGCCGCGACAGGCTATATCCAGGGATCTTTGTCCTATGATATGTTTCTACAACCTCTCAAGAGTCTTCAGCATAAAGGATGACAGACAAATAGCACGAAAATCTTTCGCCTTCGTGTGGTAGGGTTTTCCTGCTTTCGGAATGAAAATGACCTTCGTGTCCCTCCATCCAACCGGTATACACGACATTCTGATACAAGCAAAGTATATCTCCCTTAGCCAGGGAACCAGTCTATCAGACACAGCTTGTAATTCAACCGGTGATACATCATCAGGGCATGGCGACTTAAAGGAGTCGAAACTTCTTATCACCCAAAGGATTTTCGGCGCAGACACAATTTCCCTAATGGCCTCCGACGAATGCATATCAGTGACAACCTCTTCTGGCGCCACGTTATCCGTTGGAGATTTTCCCGGGAAATGTGTATCAACGAGTAGTTCTAGTGTTTCCTCACTAGACATTGTCCATACATTCTCTGACTTCTGGATATAACCCATTGTGTGGTGCTGTTGTGGCTTTTGCTCTGTTGAAGAGTTGACTGCAGTCCTTCCTTAGACCAACCAGCTCTGGGGTCCACCATGGCGGTCGCTGTTTGCCTCTTGTCTTGGCACTAGGGCATGCTGACACAAGCGAGTCATTCAGGACCTTCGTTATCCGCTTGACCACTATGTCTATATCCTTCGAAGTTTCCACTTACTTTTCTAGTCTAGAAGGGATAGTGGTGCAGAATTTGTGCCGAAATTTATCCCAATCGCCTTTCTTCTGTTTAGCCGAGGGACCACTACTCTAGCATTTTCTCCACTGCTAAAACTAATATAGCGATGATCGGAGAAACTGTGGTCATCCAACACTTCCCACAATCTTCCACTTATATCTTCCGATACAAAGGTAATGTCTAGTACCTCCTGCATGTTTCTGGCAATAAAGTTCGGTTTATCCCCTTTATTACAAATTGCTAGATTGCAACTCATAATATATTCAATATGCAGCCCACCACTTTCGTTGACATCCGAACTTCCCCAAATCTGGTGAAGTGCATTAGCATCACTTCCTACAATGAGGCTTTCCTTCCCCAGAGAAGCAGCTTCAACCAGCGACTTAAGGTTTGAAGGCAGCATCTCTGAATCGTCTGCCATATATAGGGAAGCCAGCCAGTAATGAGACTTGTTTATTTCAAGGTTGTCTACTACTCAATCTTCAGTGCTTAGCGGCGGAAGAAGATAAACAATTAAATTACCCTTTGCAAGAATACAGGCTCTGTGTCTCCCATTTCCCGTACCCTTGAGAAGTTTAAGTCCCGGAATTCTTAGCCCATGTACCATTCCTTCACACACCCATGGTTCCTGGATAAGAACCACGTCAAATCGCCAAGCCATCAGGAGTGCCGCCGAAGCGGCCTTACAATGGTGGAAATTTATCTGTAGAAACCGGACCATAGTCACGATTCAGAACTTCCACCACTGTTGTGTTAGCCTTGTCTTCTGACTCCACAAGGAGTTCATCCTCATAAAATTCGTTAGAACTTGTCATGATGAACTTCCGCACGCATTCAAGGGTAAGTGAGAAAGCTGTGAAACCACACTTCCTCAGGAAAAAATATTTGTGCAAAATTTCAAGAGCCTAGCTTTTCTCCTTCAAAAGTCAGAGTGTTTTCGATAGACAGACGAATGGACGGACAGACGGATGGACGGACAGACGGATGGACGGACAGACGGATGGACGGACAGACGGATGGACGGACAGACGGATGGACGGACAGACGGACGGACAGATGGAAGGGCATGGCTAGATCGACTTTAAATGCCATGACGATCAAGAATATATATTCACAATGGAGTCTTAGACGCATATTTCGAGGTGTTACAAGCGGAATGACGAGATAAGTATACCCCCATCCTATTCTGGAGTGTTAAACAAGTAAAAGTGTGTTATGTTCGGCCGGGCGATTCTTATCTCCCCTGCACCATGGTGCGCATTTATCAAGTTCTTTGGCCAATATTTCTCTATAGACAAACAAAGGATTATGGATAACAAGTAAAAGCGTGCTAAGTTCGGCCGGGCCGAATCTTGTATACCCTCCATCATGGATCGCATTTGTCGATTTCTTTTTCCGGTATCTCTTTTAAGGCCGACAAAGGATTAAAGAAAATAATTTCTATGCTATTGGAGCTATATAAAGTTGTGGTCCGATTCGGAACATAATAGAATTGAGTTGGAGACCATAATAGAAGTCATTGTGTAAAATTTGTATTTGTATTTGTATTTGTATTTTATTATGATAAAACCCATACAAAAGACAGTGTCTTATATAAAGCATGGGTTAGTAAATTGATAAATACAATGAGTTCAACAAGTTTTCTTTTAAATAGAACAATAATTGGTACAAAATATTTAACAAT
Organism: Stomoxys calcitrans; assembly: GCF_963082655.1. Classification (NCBI taxonomy): domain Eukaryota; kingdom Metazoa; phylum Arthropoda; class Insecta; order Diptera; family Muscidae; genus Stomoxys; species Stomoxys calcitrans. Next base: position 166,604,810 of record NC_081552.1, on the reverse strand, counting down.
TTAAGCAAAGTTACTGATACAATATTTAAGTTAAAAAAAGGTTTAAACAAAATAAAAAAAGAAGAAAAAGAAACTTTAAAGAAAATTTAACAATTTAATCAAAGTTACTAATAAAATAAATTAAAAAATAGTTATAAAAAAACAAAACAAATAATAAATTAAAATGATTATAAATCAAAGATTTGAACTGTCGTTCATTACTTATAATTTGAATACTATTGGGAAGATTATTCCAGAGACGTATAGCATTAACAAAGAACTGTTGTTCAGATACACGATATTGATGACGTATTTGTATTACTTGTTTACCTCTTGTAGAGTTGGCAAAACGCAATACAGAAGCCAGATATGACGGTTCATTGGTATAAATTATCTTGTGGATCATTTGCAACAAGCGTATCTTAAGGAACGAGTTAAAAGAGACACCATATACTTGTCTGGCAAAGTCAGATACCCGGTCTCTTCTACGCAAACCAAAAATGTATCTAACGACATCGTTAAAGGCCACGTGCAATTTATTCCTATGAGTTACATCACAACCGTAAAAAACCTCGCAAGAGTATAATAGTTTCGGCAGAATAAATGTCCTAGCCAAAAGCATTCTTATTGACAAAGGGGTATACTGTCGACTCATATATAAGTTTCGTAAAACGCCGTAGGTCCTGCCCACTGTCATACTGACATGATTCTTCCATGAAAGTCTATCATCAAACTCCAAACCAAGGTTTCTTGCAGATGAAACAATCTCAATTGGGGCTCCAGCAATTGCCACATCAAGATTGGGCGGCATTGTCACCCGATTCCTACCAATTACAAGGCACTTTGACTTTATTGGATTTAAAAGTAGTCCGTTAGCATTTGACCATGTGTTTATTCTATCCAAGTCATTATTTAGTCGAAGTACGCAATCGATCAGCCTCTCCGGCGAGGAGCTCATATACAGCTGTACGTCGTCGGCATACATATGAATACAACAGTTGCGCAACTGTCCAGGAAGGTCATTGCTATATAAGGAAAAAAGGAGTGGGCCCAATACAGACCCCTGTGGAACACCTCTTGAGACTGGAAGATAACTAGAACAGCGGCTATCAACACATACCGATTGGCTTCTATTCGAATAAGAATTGTTACAATTAGGGACTCAAGAAGTAAAATAGGGATATCTGTTTATGTGGAAGCTGTTTCAGGCTATAAACCGATTCAGACTATATTTGACACGTGTATTGAAGGTCATGGAAGAAGCCGTTGCACAAAATTTCAAATCGGGTAATTATTACGCCCTCTGGAGGCTCAAGAAGTCAAGTTCTCAGATCGGTTTATATGGCAGCTATATCATGTTATGAACCGATTTGAACCTCATATGACACAGTTGTTGAAAATAAGAATAAAATACGTCATGCAAAATTTCAGGCAAATCGGATAGGAATTGCTCCCTCTAGAAGCTCAAGAAGTCAAGTCCCAAGATCTGTTTATATGACAGCTATATAAGGTTATGGACCGATTTGATCCATACTTGGCACAGTTGTTGGATATCATAACAAAACACGTCGTGCAAAATTTCATTCCAATCGGATAAGAATGGAAGAAGCCGTTGCACAATATTTCAAATCGGGTAATTATTACGCCCTCTGGAGGCTCAAGAAGTCAAGATCCCAGATCGGTTTATATGGCAGCTATATCATGTTATGAACCGATTTGAACCTTATATGACACAGTTGTTGAAAGTAAGAATAAAATACGTCATGCTAAATTTCAGGCAAATCGGATAAGAATTGCGCACTCTAGAGGCTCAAGAAGTCAAGACCCAAGATCGGTTTATATGACAGCTATATAAGGTTATGGACCGATTTGATCCATACTTGGCACAGTTGTTGGATATCATAACAAAACACGTCGTGCAAAATTTCATTCCAATCGGATAAGAATTGCGCACTCTAGAGGCTCAAGAAGTCAAGACCCAAGATCGGTTTATATGGCAGCTATATCAGGTTATAAACCGATTTGAACCATACTTGGCACAGTTGTTGGGTATCATAACAAAACACGTCGTGCGAAATTCCATTCCATTCGGATAAAAATTGCGCCCTCTAGAGGCTCAAGAAGTCAAGACCCAAGATCGGTTTATATGGCAGCTATATCAGGTTATGGGCTGATTTGAACCATACTTGGCACAATTGTTGGATATAATAACAAAACACGTCGTGCAAAATTTCATTGCAATCGGATAAGAATTGCGCACTCTAAAAGCTCAAGAAGTCAAATCCCCAGATCTGTTTATATGACAGCTATATCAGGTTATAGACCGATTTAAACCATTCTTGGCACAGTTGTTGGATATCATGACAAAACACGTCGTGCAAAATTTCATTCCAATCGGACAAGAATTGCGCACTCTAGAGGCTCAAGAAGTCAAGACCCATGATCGGTTTATATGGCAGCTATATCAGGTTATAAACCGATTTGAACTATACTTGGCACAGTTGTTAGATATCATAACAAAACACGTCGTGCAAAATTTCATTTCAATCGGATAAGAATTACGCACTCTAAAAGCTCAAGAAGTCAAATCCCCAGATCTGTTTATATGACAGCTATATCAGGTTATAGACCGATTTAAACCATTCTTGGCACAGTTGTTGAATATCATGACAAAACACGTTGTGCAAAATTTCATTCCAATCGGACAAGAATTGCGCACTCTAGAGGCTCAAGAAGTCAAGACCCAAGACCGGTTTATATGGCAGCTATATCAAAACATGAACCGATATGGCCCATTTACAATACCAACCGACCTACACTAATAAGATGTATTTGTGCAAAATTTCAAGCGGCTAGCTCTACTCCTTCGAAAGTAAGCGTGCTTTCGACTGACAGACGGACGGACGGATATGGCTAGATCGACTTAAAATGTCATGACGATCAAGAATAAATATATACTCTATGGGGTCTTAGACGAATATTTCGAGGAGTTACAAGCAGAATGACGAAATTAGTATACCCCCATCCTATGGTGGAGGGTATCAAAATTGCCACGCTAATGGAGCTTTTTCAGATTATACACCGGTTCGAACCATACATGGTTTGGATGTTGGAGACCATAGTAGAAGTCATTGTACACAATTGCAGTCAAATAAAGAGAAAAATTGAGACCTATATAAGGTTATGGACCGATTCAGACCATATTTGTCACGTATGTGGAAGGTCATAGAAGAAGTCGTTGAAAAAAATATTTGCCAAATCCGATAAGGATTGCGCCCTTCAGAGGCTCAAAAAGTCAAATCAAGAGATCGGTTTATATGGGGGCTATATCAAGATTTGAATCGATTTAAACCATACTTGGCATAGTTGAAACAAAAGACCTCGTGCAAAGTTTCCACCAAATCGGGTAATAATTGTTCCCTCTAGAGGCTCAATAAATCAAGATCCAACATCCGTGATAAGTATGATCTTAGCCCGATATAGCTCTTATGTAAATCAACCTCCCTGCCGATAAGGGATTACTATGAGCACCACAAACGTGGTGCTGTCATATAAACAGATCTTGGGACTTGACTTCTTGAGCTTCTAGAGGGAGCAATTCCTATCCGATTTGCCTGAAATTTTGCATGACGTATTTTATTCTTATTTTCAACAACTGTGTCATATAAGGTTCAAATCGGTTCATAACATGATATAGCTGCCATATAAACCGATCTGAGAACTTGACTTCTTGAGCCTCCAGAGGGCGTAATAATTACCCGATTTGAAATTTTGTGCAACGGCTTCTTCCATGACCTTCAATACACGTGTCAAATATAGTCTGAATCGGTTTATAGCCTGAAACAGCTTCCACATAAACAGATATCCCTATTTTACTTCTTGAGTCCCTAATTGTAACAATTCTTATTCGAATAGAAGCCAATCGGTATGTGTTGATAGCCGCTGTTCTAGTTATCTTCCAGTCTCAAGAGGTGTTCCACAGGGGTCTGTATTGGGCCCACTCCTTTTTTCCTTATATAGCAATGACCTTCCTGGACAGTTGCGCAACTGTTGTATTCATATGTATGCCGACGACGTACAGCTGTATATGAGCTCCTCGCCGGAGAGGCTGATCGATGGCGTACTTCGACTAAATAATGACTTGGATAGAATAAACACATGGTCAAATGCTAACGGACTACTTTTAAATCCAATAAAGTCAAAGTGCCTTGTAATTGGTAGGAATCGGGTGACAATGCCGCCCAATCTTGATGTGGCAATTGCTGGAGCCCCAATTGAGATTGTTTCATCTGCAAGAAACCTTGGTTTGGAGTTTGATGATAGACTTTCATGGAAGAATCATGTCAGTATGACAGTGGGCAGGACCTACGGCGTTTTACGAAACTTATATATGAGTCGACAGTATACCCCTTTGTCAATAAGAATGCTTTTGGCTAGGACATTTATTCTGCCGAAACTATTATACTCTTGCGAGGTTTTTTACGGTTGTGATGTAACTCATAGGAATAAATTGCACGTGGCCTTTAACGATGTCGTTAGATACATTTTTGGTTTGCGTAGAAGAGACCGGGTATCTGACTTTGCCAGACAAGTATATGGTGTCTCTTTTAACTCGTTCCTTAAGATACGCTTGTTGCAAATGATCCACAAGATAATTTATACCAATGAACCGTCATATCTGGCTTCTGTATTGCGTTTTGCCAACTCTACAAGAGGTAAACAAGTAATACAAATACGTCATCAATATCGTGTATCTGAACAACAGTTCTTTGTTAATGCTATACGTCTCTGGAATAATCTTCCCAATAGTATTCAAATTATAAGTAATGAACGACAGTTCAAATCTTTGATTTATAATCATTTTAATTTATTATTTGTTTTGTTTTTTTATAACTATTTTTTAATTTATTTTATTAGTAACTTTGATTAAATTGTTAAATTTTCTTTAAAGTTTCTTTTTCTTCTTTTTTTATTTTGTTTAAACCTTTTTTTAACTTAAATATTGTATCAGTAACTTTGCTTAAATTGTTAAATATTTTGTACCAATTATTGTTCTATTTAAAAGAAAACTTGTTGAACTCATTGTATTTATCAATTTACTAACCCATGCTTTATATAAGACACTGTCTTTTGTATGGGTTTTATCATAATAAAATACAAATACAAATACAAATACAAATTTTACACAATGACTTCTATTATGGTCTCCAACTCAATTCTATTATGTTCCGAATCGGACCACAACTTTATATAGCTCCAATAGCATAGAAATTATTTTCTTTAATCCTTTGTCGGCCTTAAAAGAGATACCGGAAAAAGAAATCGACAAATGCGATCCATGATGGAGGGTATACAAGATTCGGCCCGGCCGAACTTAGCACGCTTTTACTTGTTATCCATAATCCTTTGTTTGTCTATAGAGAAATATTGGCCAAAGAACTTGATAAATGCGCACCATGGTGCAGGGGAGATAAGAATCGCCCGGCCGAACATAACACACTTTTACTTGTTTAACACTCCAGAATAGGATGGGGGTATACTTATCTCGTCATTCCGCTTGTAACACCTCGAAATATGCGTCTAAGACTCCATTGTGAATATATATTCTTGATCGTCATGGCATTTAAAGTCGATCTAGCCATGCCCTTCCATCTGTCCGTCCGTCTGTCCGTCCATCCGTCTGTCCGTCCATCCGTCTGTCCGTCCATCCGTCTGTCCGTCCATCCGTCTGTCCGTCCATTCGTCTGTCTATCGAAAACACTCTGACTTTTGAAGGAGAAAAGCTAGGCTCTTGAAATTTTGCACAAATATTTTTTCCTGAGGAAGTGTGGTTTCACAGCTTTCTCACTTACCCTTGAATGCGTGCGGAAGTTCATCATGACAAGTTCTAACGAATTTTATGAGGATGAACTCCTTGTGGAGTCAGAAGACAAGGCTAACACAACAGTGGTGGAAGTTCTGAATCGTGACTATGGTCCGGTTTCTACAGATAAATTTCCACCATTGTAAGGCCGCTTCGGCGGCACTCCTGATGGCTTGGCGATTTGACGTGGTTCTTATCCAGGAACCATGGGTGTGTGAAGGAATGGTACATGGGCTAAGAATTCCGGGACTTAAACTTCTCAAGGGTACGGGAAATGGGAGACACAGAGCCTGTATTCTTGCAAAGGGTAATTTAATTGTTTATCTTCTTCCGCCGCTAAGCACTGAAGATTGAGTAGTAGACAACCTTGAAATAAACAAGTCTCATTACTGGCTGGCTTCCCTATATATGGCAGACGATTCAGAGATGCTGCCTTCAAACCTTAAGTCGCTGGTTGAAGCTGCTTCTCTGGGGAAGGAAAGCCTCATTGTAGGAAGTGATGCTAATGCACTTCACCAGATTTGGGGAAGTTCGGATGTCAACGAAAGTGGTGGGCTGCATATTGAATATATTATGAGTTGCAATCTAGCAATTTGTAATAAAGGGGATAAACCGAACTTTATTGCCAGAAACATGCAGGAGGTACTAGACATTACCTTTGTATCGGAAGATATAAGTGGAAGATTGTGGGAAGTGTTGGATGACCACAGTTTCTCCGATCATCGCTATATTAGTTTTAGCAGTGGAGAAAATGCTAGAGTAGTGGTCCCTCGGCTAAACAGAAGAAAGGCGATTGGGATAAATTTCGGCACAAATTCTGCACCACTATCCCTTCTAGACTAGAAAAGTAAGTGGAAACTTCGAAGGATATAGACATAGTGGTCAAGCGGATAACGAAGGTCCTGAATGACTCGCTTGTGTCAGCATGCCCTAGTGCCAAGACAAGAGGCAAACAGCGACCGCCATGGTGGACCCCAGAGCTGGTTGGTCTAAGGAAGGACTGCAGTCAACTCTTCAACAGAGCAAAAGCCACAAGAGCACCACACTATTGGGACATCTATAAGGCTGAGCTAATAAAATGTAAGGGCGAGCTTAGAAAGGCTCAGAACAAATCGTGGATAGAATTCTGCAGCTCCGTGGAGGATACATCTGAGGCCTCTAGGCTAAGGAAGATTCTGTCCTCGAGACCTATTACAATGGGTTATATCCAGAAGTAAGAGAATGTATGGACAATGTCTAGTGAGGAAACACTAGAACTACTCGTTGATACACATTTCCCGGGAAAATCTCCAACGGATAACGTGGCGCCAGAAGAGGTTGTCACTGATATGCATTCGTCGGAGGCCATTAGGGAAATTGTGTCTGCGCCGAAAATCCTTTGGGTGATAAGAAGTTTCGACTCCTTTAAGTCGCCATGCCCTGATGATGTATCACCGGTTGAATTACAAGCTGTGTCTGATAGACTGGTTCCCTGGCTAAGGGAGATATACTTTGCTTGTATCAGAATGTCGTGTATACCGGTTGGATGGAGGGACACGAAGGTCATTTTCATTCCGAAAGCAGGAAAACCCTACCACACGAAGGCGAAAGATTTTCGTGCTATTTGTCTGTCATCCTTTATGCTGAAGACTCTTGAGAGGTTGTAGAAACATATCATAGGGCAAAGATCACTGGATATCGCCTGTCGCGGCAGCAGCATGCATATAGTAAAGGCAAATCCACGGAAACAGCCCTTCACGACCTAGTCGGCTATGTAGAGGGTTCTCTCGCTGTCAAGGAATATGCAATGGTAACATTTCTTGGCATTGAAGGTGCTTTCAAAAATGTAAAACCGACGTCAATCATGAAGGAGTTGGAGTTTCTAGGCATCAACTCTACCGTAAGAAAGTTTATTAATAACTTACTTACTAAAAGATGCATTACGGCAGGCTTGGGATCTGTGGATCTGAAAAGATGGGTCAGGAGAGAATCACCTCAAGGAGGTGTACTGTCTCCTCCACTTTAGAATATAGCCATTAATAATATATTATTGTCTCTGGAAGAAAGAGGCGTAAATGTGGACGCGTATGCTGATGACGTGGCAATTGCTGTTAGGGGAAAGTTTCCCAGCGATCTAAGAGATATACTTCAAGAAGCTCTACGTGCAACAGCAAAGTGGGCTACCGAAAGTGGTGTGGGTATAAATCCGAAGTAGTAGTTCTTTTCAGCAGGAGATACAAGTTGCCTACAGTGGTACTTGTCTTCTTCGCAAGTTACTGGGCTTTTTAAAGCGATCTGTAAGAAACTAGAAGGCATCTTCCTCTGGTATCCTTTTCCTGTGGTATCACAATGGACGAAAACGTCTAAGTGAGTCTGATGGCAGACTGCCTCATAAACCTAACCTAACCAAACCATGGTTCTTATCGGTTCATAACCTGATATAGCTATCTTCCGAGTGGACTTCTTGAGCTTCTGGAGGGCGCAATTCTTATCCAAGTTGGTTGAAATTTTGCATATGTCCTTTTGGTATGACTTTCAACAACTATGCCAAGTATGGTCAAAATCGATTGATGGCCTGGTATAGCTGCCATGTAAACCGCTCTTCCAGTTTGTCTTTTTGAGCCTTTGAGGGCGCAATTATTACTCAATTTGCCTAAAATTTTGGTGGTGGTGTTTTTCTATGACTTCTTACAGCCACGACAAGTAAGGTAGATATCGGTCACTTACGTGATATACCGCATTTATATTTGCAACAAGTAAATAGCCGTAAAGTTTGCCTGGGCCAAACATTGGATACCCACCACCTCGGGAATATATGTAAACCACCTTTCGTCATAATCCGGCGAAAAATTCATAATGTCAAATTCGGCACAGACATTGAGTGATCTATTTAATAAATACAAGTCATTGTTCAATTTTGTCGACCGTAATATTGGTCTTTTTGGTAACTATATCCAAATAAAAACCGATCTGAACCATTTACGACACGGATGTCGATAAGACAAACATAAGTCACTGCGTAAAATGTCAGCGAAATCGGATTATAAATACGCCTTTTATGGGGCCAAGACTTCAAATCTGGAGATCGGTCTATATGGCAGCTTTATCCAAATCTGAACCGATTTGGGCCAAATTAAAGAAGGATATCGAAGGGCCTAACACAACTCACTGTCCTAAATTTTGGCGCCATCGGACAATAAATGCGCCTTTTATGGGCCTAAAACCATAAAACGAGAGATCGGTCTATATGACAGCTATATCCACAGGTTGCGGATGGTGGAAAGCTCCATTTTTATGTGGAGGAGCTGCAAATGCGGCCGCGGGCAGTCAGCGATTTTCAAGAGGAGAGTCTCCAGTGGAGCAAATATAGATTCCGATCATTACCTTGTTGCAGCAAAGGTTCGCACCCGTTTGAACATGGCGAGGAAAGTACGATCAGACACTGCACGGAAGCTGGACATCGAAAAGCTGCAAACACAATAAATTGCAGCGGCATACTCCACTCGACTGACAACTGCTTGATGAAAGTACTCCTTGTTCTGATGCTATAATGGCGCAGTGACAAACTATTGCCCACAGCCTCCTCCAAGAAACCCATGGTACGACCAAGAGTGTCGAGATGCTACTGAAGCCTACAATGCGGCATATAGGGCAACCCTGCAATCAGTAGCAACGCGCCAGATGAAGAAGAGGTATCGGGAGAAAAGGAGAGAGGGGAAACGTCCAATCCGCAGAAAGAAAAAAGAAATGGAAAGACGTGAGCGTGAGCGAATTGAGATGTACAGGAGTCAGAATGAAGTCCGGAAATTCTACCAAAAAATTAAACATCAAACCGATGGCTTTGGTGCAGGCACATCCTCCTGCAGAGACAAAGAAGGATATCTGGTAACTGGCACAGATAACATGCTGAGGACGTGAAAAGAACATTTCACCCAACTGCTAGTGTCCGACGTTGGCGGCGAAGAGGATACCGCAAAACTAATCCCTGATGATGGTATATAATGTTTACCTCCTAGTCAGAATGAGGTCCAAGTAGCAGTGACCCGACTAAAGAACAACAAGGCAGCAGGAACCGACGGGTTACCTGCTGAACTATTTAAGACCGGAGGCGACACGCTGATAAGGCGTATGCATCAGCTCATCTGCGCAATCTGGCTAGAAGAACGCATACCCGAAGATTGGAACCTCAGCATACTATGTCCCGTACACAAGAAAGGAGACAAGACGGAATGTGCCAACTACAGAGGAATAAGTCTCCTTCCCATCGCATACAAGATACCATCGAGCGTACTGTGTGAAAGATTAAAACCTAAAGTCAGTGAGATAATTGGGCCCTATCAATGCGGCTTTAGACCTGGTAAATCCACCCTAGACCAGATATTCACACAGCGCCAAATCCTGGAAAAGACCCGAGAAGGACAAATCAACACCTACCATCTCTTCGTTGACTACAAAGCCGCCTTTGATACTCCTTTACGTTCAAAGATATTTCAAGCCATGTCTGAGTTTGGTATCCCTGCAAAATTAATAAGACTCTGCAGGATGACGTTTGCTGATACGCGACGACGTCATCGATATCATAGGTCGGTCACCGGAAGTAGTAACTGCATCTTTTGAAAGAATCGAAAGAGAGTCAGTGAAAATGGGTCTGGCTGTAAATGGAGATAAGACGAAATGGATGGTTTCAGCTCCCAAAAAGCCTTGCACAACCGAACAGAAAAAGAAAATGGAGAAAGTTGGGAACCACAAAGTTGCGACAGTCAGTAACTCTATCTAACCCGGCACCGCCATAACCGAAACGAATGACACCAGTTTTGAGATAAAGCGAAGAATAATACAGGCAAACAGATGCTACTTTGGACTGAGTAAACAGTTTAGAAACAAGGCCACATCCCGACAGACGAAGATTACACTATACAAAACACTGATATTACCCGTACTATTATATGGTTCTGAAGCATGGGTACTTGTTAAATCAGATGAGGCAGTGCTTGGAGTATTTAAGAGAAAGATTCTTCGAAAAACATATGGACCAGTTTGCGTTAACGGAGAATATAGGCGACGTATGAACCACGAGCTGTATGAGTTGTATGACGACGATAGCATAGCTACACGCATCAAAATACAACGGCTGCGTTGGCTAGGTCATGTTGTCAGAATGGATGAAGAAGCTCCAGCAAAGAAGTCTTTTGAAGACAAACCGGGAAGACTAAAAAACTTGGTGTCAGAGATTTTAGAATGAGCGCTGAAGATCGAGGCGCTTGGAACGCTATTCTACGTCGGCTAGTGGAACAAATATTCTGTCATAGCCAATTAAAGTAAAGTATAAATCAACCTGCCGATTTGACATCTAGAGCGCCTGAATACTTCATCTATTCAATTTGGGTGAAATTTTTCACATAGTGTTTGTTACTTCCAACATCCATGGCTAATTAGTCCAAATCTGTCTATAATTTGATATTGCTCCAATATGAACCAAACTACCGTACAGTCTTCTCCGGCCCCAAGAAGCTTAAATCTTTCATGATTTGGCAGAAATTTTGTACATTGTCTACCTATATCCCCTTCACCTAAGTTAATTTGTATTTGTATTGTTAGAAGAATCCATTTTGGGTGTTTTCCAAGATTCGCAGGCAGGACTTTTTTAATTCTTATTACCAAAACTTATTTTGTGTAACTTGGTAAAAAACTTGCTGTTTCTTTTCTATTTTGCTAATAATAGCAGGAACAAGTGATATAAATCTAGAAAATATTCTGGTGACATCACAGAAATCCTTTTTATTAATAAACCTCTTTAGCATGCTTTATCAAATTGTTGGTTTCTCTCAACATAAAATAACCCATCCTATCCTCACCAGTGCTAAACGATCTCTGAAATCTATAAAATAACGTTAATAGTACTTGAACTAGAACCTTCATAATTTGGTCCGATTTTACTTACTAAAACTTAAAACTGCAAGCAAAGTAAGTTAACAAATATATACACTTTGGTTGCGCTTCTTCCCCTTCGCCAACGTGTCTACAACTACAACAACCACTACAAATGATTTATTAAAAATGGTGTATACGGCTATGTAAGTGTAGCAACACAATGCATAAATGTCACTTAAACAATATGCAAATAGGGTTTAGTTAGTTTCTTAGTTTTCGAAGAACAATGATTAATGACTTTTCACTTGGTTTTTTTTGTTTGTAGCAGAAATAAGAAATAACATTACATTTTCAGTCGACATACACACATATCTGCTATGTAGAGCAGTGATAACAGCAACGACATTTAATTTTGTCAAGGTGACCCGTAGGTATCTAGGTTTTAGCAGAGGTTTATATGCCACAAGAAAAAAATTATTAAATAATAACTATCCAAAAATAATCATTGCTAAATTTGCAACTACTATGCAATGGTCACACTGGTTAATTGTTTAAAGAAAGATTACTTATTTGTTGGTCGGCCCAGTAGCCGAGTTTGTAGCGCGCTGGTTATCCCAGTGCGGAGGCCGTGGGTTTGATTTCCACCAGAGACCTGGTCTGTCACTACTGTGGTATCACAATGGACTAAAATACTAAAAGTGAGTCTGTTCAGAAAATAGAGTGTCACTCCAACCTATCCTTACCATTTGCAATACCTCCAAAAATTTATTTATTTTTTTTAGGTATATTTATAAATTCTGGTGTGTAATATGCATTTGGATAAATTTTTGTGATTCTGACGCATGTAGAAAGCAATAACACATGCATATCATTTTACAATTATAACAAATAAAAGCGTGCTAAGTTCGGCCGGGCCGAATCTTATATACCCTCCACCATGGATCGCATTTGTCGAGTTCTTTTCCCGGCATTTCTTCTTAGGCAAAAAAAGGATATAAGAAAAGATTTGCTCTGCTATTAGAGCGATATCAAGATATGGTCCGGTTTGGACCACAATTAAATTATATGTTGGAGACCTGTGTATAATGTCAGCCAATTCGAATAAGAATTGCGCCCTTTGTGGGCTCAAGAAGTAAAATAGAGAGATCGATTTATATGGGAGCTGTATCGGGCTATATACCGATTCAGACCATAATAAACACGTATGTTAATGGTCATGAGAGAATCCGTCGTACAAAATTTCAGGCAAATCGGATAAGAATTGCGCACTCTAGAGGCTCAAGAAGTCAAGACCCAAGATTGGTTTATATGGCAGCGATATCAGGTTATGAACCGATTTGAACCATACTTGGCACAGTTGTTGAATATCATAACAAAACACGTCGTGCAAAATTTCATCCCAATCGGATAAGAATTGCGCACTCTAGAGGCTCAAGAAGTCAAGACCCAAGATCGGTTTATATGGCAGCTATATCAGGTTAAGAACCGATTTAAACCATACTTGGCACAGTTGTTGAATATCATAACAAAACACGTCGTGCAAAATTTCATCGCAATCGGATAAGAATTGCGCACTCTAGAGGCTCAAGAAGTCAAGACCCAAGATCGGTTTATGTGGCAGCTATATCAGGTTATAGACCGATTTGAACCATACTTGGCACAGTTGTTGGATATAATAACTAAACACGTCGTGCAAAATTTCATTCCAATCGGATAAGAATTGCGCACTCTAGAGGCTCAAGAAGTCAAGGCCCATGATCGGTTTATATGGCAGCTATATCAGGTTATAAACCGATTTGAACCATACTTAGCACAGTTGTTGGATATAATAACAAAACACGTCGTGCAAAATTTCATCCCAATCGGATAAGAATTGCGCACTCTTGAGGCTCAAGAAGTCAAGACCCAAGATCGGTTTATATGGCAGCTATATCAAAACATGGACCGATATGGCCCATTTACAATACCAACCGACCTACACTAATAATAAGTATTTGTGCAAAATTTCAAGAGGCTAGCTTTACTCCTTCGGAAGTTAGCGTGCTTTCGACAGACAGACGGACGGACGGACGGACGGGCGGACGGACGGACGGGCGGACGGACGGACGGGCGGACGGACGGACATGGCTAGATCGACATAAAATTTCACGACGATCAAGAATATATATACTTTATGGGGTCTCAGACGAATATTTCGAGTAGTTACAATCAGAATGACGAAATTAGTATACCCCCCATCTTATGGTGGAGGGTATAAAAATATTCAAAAATTTGCATATCATCAATATAAATATCCTGCGTGGGAAGATATGTGGTGTGTATTTTTTATCAGTATGCACTTGGTATAAATATACAAATATAAAAATTGCAGGAAGTAGTCAGTAGTTGAACCTCAGCATTATAATCTTATCACAACTTACCAACCTTTATATTGCAGCGACTTCAAATTGTGCTAGAGAGATGAAATTATTAAGCGTTTTTATACTATTTGTGGCTTTATACGAAATTCACGCATCACGTTTGTGTGGTGATACTCTGGTACAAGTATTGCGTATGGTCTGTATAAATGGATTTCCTACAATGACTAAAAAATCTAGCAATAACCTTGGTAAATGCCTCTGTAAAATTAGTCCGACGTAATTTCCAAGAACTTCAATGTTTCTTTCAGTACTGCATGATATGGACATTCTAGACAAATTCAAATCGAATACACTGTTAAACGATTTTATGTACGGTAACCCTATCAACTTATTGGCAAAAACGCGAAAGCAGCGTCATTTGCTTGGAGTTGTCGATGAGTGTTGCCGCAATGAATGTACTCTAGAGGAATTAGCAGAATATTGCTTGTAATTCTGATATGAGTTATTGCTCTCAAGGCGTTCAAGGCATCGATGACATGTAAAAATCTTAACTTTCACATACTTTTATTGTATCCAACATTAACTAAAATAAAAAGTTTGGTAGCATCAATAATCTTTATAGGAAATAAATTGATGCAAAATCTTTGATTTCCCTACTGTCTTATTTTAGGTTCAGGTCTCGAACTTAATTGCTTTGCCAAACTTGGTGTAAATAATTTCAACCAAATCGGACAAGAATCGGAGGATCGGTTTATATGGGAGCAATATCAGTTTATAAATCGATTTAGACTATACTTGGTATAGTTGTTGGAAGACAATACAAAACACTTCATGCAAAATTCCAGCGAAAATAGATAATAATTGCGTACTCAAGAAGTCCAAATCCCAGATCGGCTTATATGGCAGCTATTTCAGGTTATGAACCAACTTAAACCATACCTTACACAGTTGTTGGAAGTCAAAACGAAACAACATGCGGAAAATTTCAGACACATCGGATGAAAAAGACTCAAGAAATCAAAACCCGATATAGGTTTATATGGGAGCTATACCCGGTTATGAACTGATTTAAACCATACCTAGCACAGTTGATGAAAGTCATAACAGAACGCTGGTGCAGCCAAATCGGATAAGAATTGCGCAATCTAGGTGCTCAAGAAATCAAAATCCAAGATCGGTTTATATGACAGCTATACCAAAACCTGGACCGGTTTGGCCCATTTATCGTACTATCCCAACCGATCAGCACCAAGAACAATTATTTGTACAAAATTTCTAGCGCCTCGTTTTAGGTTAGGTTAGATTGAAAAGAGGGTGCAGATATTAATCCGCCCCATGCCAATATGGACATACACCTAAGCCAGTAATCGGCCTGTTGTGCGCTCTAAAAACTATAAAGTAACCTCTAAAAAGAACATTTTATGTTACAAACTCCGTGCAACTTACAAAATCCTTAATTGTTTTCAAAGTCCTTAATTGTTTTCAATACTCCCCTAAGTTGGTTCATGTCTGGTATAGTGTCTCCACCAAACTGCCGGAAAGGAAAATGCTCCAACGTTTCATCATCTTCCCCGCATGCCCTACACATGCTATCACTTGCCGCACCGATTTTACATAAGTGAGCTCGTAGCCCGTTATGATACCAATAGCTATACTGACCTCCTTCTTGCTTCCTTTCAGTAATAGCCTCTTCTTCTCATGATCTGGATCCCCGCATAGAATTTTAGCCATTTTACCGACCGTTTCGCTGTTCCACAATGCATGCGCATTCGTCGCCCACTACCTTAACTCGGACTGCGTCGACCCGAAAGGCTTCGGGGTAACCAAGTTTATTGACGGCAGTCCTCTGGCCTTCACCCCCAAATCGTCTGCCCTTTCATTTCCCCATACTCCGTTATGGCCCGGCACATAAACGACGCGGATTTTGCCATCCTCAGAGAAGGCATTAATCTCCTTCTTACACTGCAAGACTGTTCGTGACCTTACCGTCCTGGTTGTTATCGCCCTTATGGCAATTTTACTGTCTGTAAATATGTTCACACTCGACGTCCACGCGTTAGCACCACACCACCTCATGCATTCCGCTATCGCCCAAATCTACGCGTGCAGGACCGTATTATGGTCAGGCAGTCTAAAACAGATCTCAATCGCTGGGTTCTCAATGTAAAACCTCAGGCCCACTCCGTCCTCTAGCTTTAATCCATCCGTATAACATGATCTTCCGGATGGCAATACTAGAGCTCCGTCAATCTAAGACTGTGCCGATGGCAGCAGTGCCTCGCACTCGACTTCAAGGTTCATATCAGGTATCCGATCGGAAACCTCTTACCTTCCTTCCAGGTTTGCTATCGATTATACCGCGATGGTATGAGCTGCTCCCATCCTCAATCCATTCTCCCATCGCCTTAAGTCTCATAGCCGCAGTGACTGCCTCACACTTAATCCATATGTCAATGGGTCGGATATCTAGAAAGTCTCCAATGCCCCTGGTTTATCCAGTCTCTAAGGACCGGGTCCACCCGATACTGGTCTAAGGATTGGATCAGTATGTCGGTCCGCACATTGTTAAAACCCCCTCAATGTCAATGCATACACAACCTTGTGCAGGGCAGTCTCCACCGACCTTCCCTTGACATAGGCATGCTGCTTGTATTTGAGCAGATCGCTGGATGTCCAACTCTTTATCATGGTGTCCACAATACGTTCCATGATTTTGAGTAGAAAGGACGTAAGGCTTATGGGTCTGTAGGCCTTTGGTGTCGCTTAACTTGCCGTGCCGGGCTTGGGTATAAACATCCTCCCGCCAGGCTTTCGAAATATATGCAAGTCCTATTCACGCGGTAAAAATTGTGGCCAGACTTACAGACTTCAGACTTTCTGTAGTAACGCCGGAAATATTCCATCAGGTCCGGATGATTTAAATGGTTTGAAGCTCCTCACCTCCTTCACCATAAATTCCGTAATTATTAGCCTTCAATCAACGTCATTATTTCAAGATTCTGGTGTCTCCGTGAGTCCCTTCCTATCCTGTGGAAAACGGGTTTTCATCAAAAGCCTCAACATGTCCTCCGTTGTCTCTGCTCTCACTCCCATGTCGTCTACTAAAGTTTCAGTTTGGACATGGGTTTTTGAGAGAAACTTCTTTATCATGGCGGCGTTATTATCTCTTTTGACCTGTTCGCAGAAAAGCTTCCAGAAGGCACCGCTCTGGTAATCTTATTGTATTCCTTGAGCCGTGTGAAATACACATCCCAAAAAACTTCCGCTTTTTACGACGTGAGCTGTTAAAAAGTCTGCGGACCTCTTTCCCTATGTTGCGAATCTCTCCGGTCATCCAGGGTTTTTCTTGGGCTGATTTCCTTTCCTGAAGAGCACAACCACTTCGAAGGACCCCACCAGTGCAGTCGTAATCCTGTTGACATTCTTGTCAATGTCTTCTATGCTTGGACAATCTAAATTATCTTGCCCAAGTCTTCTTCTGAGTAGACTTCCGAATTTTGTCTAGTTGGTTTTCAACTTATTCCGGAAGCTTATCGGATTCGGCGCTGGCCGTGCTATTCTAAACCTAAAGTAGCGATGGTCAGAGAAAGAGTGTTCCATGGAGACCCTTCAATCCTGAACCTCATCGATTAGATTTTCCGAACACATCGTCACATGGAATACCTCCTCCCTAATCCTATTAACAAAGGTAGCGGTGTTACCAATATTAAGTGTTATTAGGTCGTTAGTATTCAAAAACTCTGCCAGGGCTAGGCCCACTTATTAGTGTTGGTACAACCCTACGAAATGTGTCGCATCGCACCCTATTAGTACATTGTTTCCTGTCCGTTTTGCTTTTCTCACCAGCCGTTGCAGCTCCGACGTGGGTGGCGGTGTCGGAGAGTCGAAAGGCAGATAAAGTGATGCCAGGTATGCTCCACCGTCTCCTTGTCTCACCACTGTTGCATCCGACGTTGACAACTCTGGGGAAAATATTTAATTCAAATTTTTATGACAAATAATGCAGGTCCTCGGCCGAGTGCCAGTATTACCATAGAATAATTGGTAGTTGAAACTTTGTTCCGGGTCGTCCAAGGCTCCTGAATTAAGGCAATATGAATCTTGCCCTTGCTGATTTTCTCCATCAGAGTGTGTGTAGCAGTCTCGCTCCGGTGGAGGTTTATCTGGATTAGCTCAATCATTGGTCCTTCAGTAAATGGGCACCTTGGGAGTAGGTGATGATATCATCGTCGGGTACCCGTTAATTAGACTGCATTGACTTTCCTGTCACTGCACTGCCTGATGTCATCGTTTTAGGTTCTTTGCCTAGTCTAGTCTTCCGACTCTTTATACAGTCGGTAATGGTTCCATCGTCCGGTCCCTCTTAGTTAAGCTGTATTGGGTTTCCATTCCCTGTACTGCCTGATGTTTTACTAGGATCTTTGCTTACCATCATCGGCTCCCTGTTCGTTTGGTTGCATTGAGACTCCTGTCGCTGCGCCGCCTAATGTTTCAATATTAGGATCTTTACCTATCCCAGTATTCCGAATCTCGCCTCGCTTTAATCCTTCGAAAGTTAGCGTGCTTTCGACAGACAGACAGGCAGATGGACAGATGGACGAGGATAAATCGGCTAATCATTCTAAGTTAGAGCGTCAAGACGATCAAGAATATAAATACTTAGTTATGTCCCAGATCAATATTGCGATTGGTTACAAATGGAATGACGAAATTAGTATACAACCATCATATCCCAGTAGCGGAAAGAGGCGAAATACATGCATACTCATGTGCCTGCAAAGGCAGTTATCAGAACTTCCCCACAAATGTAAACACCATTTCAAAATAACATTGCGTGTCATTCGCACGATGTCATGCACCTCCCATTGCTTGATATACACCTGCCGAAAGGCCTGCAAAATATGTCCATGTACGAGTCCTACAAAAATAGTGTTTTGAACTGGCCTACTACAGCACCAGTTAAATACGGCCTGTTCTTAATGTTGTTTTTGGAGCACTGCGAAACATGGGATATTTATGACATAAAAAAGCAAAAACGAAACAATTTTATTTTTAGGCAATTATATTTGAGACATTTTGCCCCTTTTCGCGTGTTAATTATTATTTTCATACCAGGTTCAAAATTTTTTTGAAGTTGACTTTTTGCTGCCAGCGTGATTTGAACTCAGGTTCCTTCAAATGCAAAATGCATACTCTACTAACTCAGCCACCACACAATTAATGTAATGAATGGCAAAAGATTTACTTTAACTTAACAACAAAATATTAGTAGACAACATACCCTTTCGTAGCAGTTTGCAGGCATAAGTAGGTGCATGCAATACGGCAAGGGTAAAAATGCTCATGTACAATTCGAATCCATTTCTACCGCAAAACCAAGTTCGATTCCCGCGGCCGGCAATTTTTTATACCCTCCACCATAAGATGGGGGGTATACTAATTTCGTCATTTTGTTTGTAACTACTCGAAATATTCGTCTGAGAGTATATATATTCTTGATCGTCGTGACATTTTATGTCGATCTAGCCATGCCCGTCCGTCTGTCCTACCATCCGTCTGTCGAAAGCACGCTAACTTCCGAAGGAGTGAAGCTAGCCGCTTGAAATTTTGCACAAATACTTCTTATTAGTGTAGGTCAGTTGGTATTGTAAATGGGCCATATCGGTCCATGTTTTGATATAGCTGTCATATAAACCGATCTTGGGTCTTGACTTCTTGAGCCTCTAGAGGGCGCAATTCTTATCCGATTTGAATGAATTTTGGCACTACGTGTTTTGTTATGATATCCAACAACTGCGACAAGTATGGTTCAAATCGGTCCATAACCTGATATAGCTGCCATATAAACCGATCTTGTGTCTTGACTTCTAGAGCCTCTAGAGTGCGCAATTCTTATCCGATTGGAATGAATTTTGGCACGACGTGTTTTGTTATGATATCCAACAACTGTGCCAAGTATGGTTCAAATCAGTTCATAACCTGATATAGCTGTCATATAAACCGATCTGGGATCTTGACTTCTTGAGCCTCTAGAGGTCGCAATTATTATCCGATTTGCCTGAAATTTTGTACGACGGATTCTCTCATGACCATCAACATACGTGTTTATTATGGTCTGAATCGGTCTATAGCCCGATACAGCTCCCATATAAATCGATCTCTCTATTTTACTTCTTGAGCCCCCAATGGGCGCAATTCTTATTCGAATTGGCTGACATTTTACACAGGCCTCCAACATATAATTTAATTGTGGTCCAAACCGGACCATATCTTGATAACGCTCTAATAGCAGAGGAAATCTTTTCTTATATCCTTTTTTCCCAAAGAAGAGATGCCCGGAAAAGAACTCGACAAATGCGATCCATGGTGGAGGGTATATAAGATTCGGCCCGGCCGAACTTAGCACGCTTTTACTTGTTTTGAGTTTTATTTGTTCTCATAAGGAATTTTAGAAAATTAAATTTTTATACCCACCACCGAAAACATCGAAATATCCATTTCCGACCTTATAAAGACCATCTAGACATGTCCGTCCGTCTGTCCGTCTGTCTGTTGAAATCACGCTACAGTCTTTAAAAATAGAGATATTGAGCTGAAATTTTGCACAGGTTCTTTTTTTGCCCATAAGCAGGTTAAGTTCGAAGATGGGCTACATCGGACTATATCTTGATATAGCCCCCATTAAGACCGATCGGCTGATTTAAGGTCTTAGGCCCATAAAAGCCACATTTATTATCCGATTTAGTTGAAATTTGGGACAGTGAGTTGTGTTAGGCCCTTCGACATCCTTCGTCAATTTGGCTCAGATCGGTCCAGATTTGGATGTAGCTGCCATATGGACCGATCCGCCGATTCAGTGTCTTAGGCCCATAAAAGCCACATTTATTATCCGATTTTGCTGAAATTTGGGACAGTGAGTTGTGTTATGCCCTTCGACATCCTTCGTCAATTTGGCCCAGATCGGTCCAGATTTGGATATAGCTGTTACATATAGCGATCCCCCGTTTTGTGGTCTTAGGCCCACAAAAGCCACATTTATTATCCGATTTTGCTGAAATGTGGGACAGTGAGTTGTCTTAGGCCTTTCGACATTTTTCCTCAATTTGACCCGGGTCGGTTCAGATTTGGATATAGCTGCCATATAGACCGAACTCTCGATTTAAGGTTTTGGGCCCATGAAAGGCGCATTTAATGCCCAATGCCGCCGAAATTTGGGACAGTGAGTTAAGTTATGACCCTTGACATACTTCTGCAAAATGGTACAGATCGGTGCAGATTTGGATATAGCTGCTATATAGACCGATCTCTCGGTTTTAGGTTTTGGGGACATAAAAGGCGCATTTGTTGTCCGATTTCGCTGAAATTTGGGACAGTGCGTTGTGTTAGACTCTTCGACATTTTTCTGTAACTTAGCCCAAATCGGTGGATATTTGGATATAGCTATATAGCTGCCATGTAGACCGATCTCTCGATTTAAAGTCTTGGCCCAATAATCCGATTTCACTGAAATTTGACATAGTGACTTAGGTAAGGCTTTTCGACATCTGTGTCGTATATGGTTCAGATCGGTTTATTTTAAGATATAGCTACTAAAGAGACCAATATTTTGTTATACACAATTGAACAATGACTTGTACTTATTAGTATTTGGTCCAAACCGGAACATATTTCGATATAGCTGCTATGGGGCATAAGGTATGCATTTTTCACAGGATTTTGACGAAAGGTGGTTTACATACATACTCGAGGTGGTGGGTATCCAAAGTTCGGCCCGGCCGAACTTAACGCCTTTTCACTTGTTTAAAAGTGATTTCTACACATTTTTAAATTTGTATTTCTTTGTTTTTTTTATTCATTTTTAATAACTATGTCATTGTCAAAATGTATAAAAGAGTAGCGTGGCTGACTGCCTGATCGTCGCCCAGCCCAAAACGGTTACAGGTAGAATCATGAAGTCTAGCACAAATGTTGATATTGGATCATAGACACGGAATAAGACGGGATTTGGTGATATTCGTACGTTTAGGAACTAAAAAGAACTAAAAGTACGAAATTGTGTGTTTTTATCTAGCATGAACGGACAGGCCTTGAATTATGATTTTGGGGTCAAATTAAAGAGAGTCTCGAAAAATAAAATTTTGTGGCAAAAATTTTTTAAAATATTACCGTTAAGTGTCGCACTTGGTACTATTTGGTACTTTCTTTGTAAATTGAGCTAGAGGTCTGAATTTTGGAACTAAGGTACACCATGACAACTTAATTGGATGACTACAAGAGTTTTTGGAAATTTCTACATTTAGGTACTAAAAAAGTATCAAAAATTTACGATATGGGTTAGTTTTGTAAAGGGCAGATGGATAAAGCTAGGATTTAGAAATTTGTCTTAAAAGACATCTGATGAAAAGGAAAAATTGGAAAAATAGTACTGGCAATGGGAGAAAACAAACGTTTAGTACCTCAATCGGTACCATTTGATACTTTCTTTACAGATGGAGGTAGAGGTCTGGAATTATGCATGTCGGTATAACTAAAAAATATATGATGGTTGACTAAATTATCTATTCAAAATTCGTACATTTTGGTAACAAAATTGATACCATTTGGTACTTTCTTTGTAGATTTAGCTACAGGTCCTAAATTTGGCATGTATATACAACGAGGAAACATATGTTGGATGACAAAATGATCTATTCAAAATTCGTACATTTTGGTAACAAAATTGGTACCATTTGGTACTTTTTTTATAGATGTAGCTACAGATTTGAAATTTGGCATGTAGATACAACGAGGAAATATATGGAGGGTGATTAAATGATCTACTTAAAATTCGAACATGCTGGTACCAAAATTAGTACCATTTTTTATTTTTTTACAGATGGAGCTAGAACTCTGAAATTGGGCATGTACGTACAACGAGGAAAAATATGATGGGTGATTTAAAATGCGTACATTGTTGTAGCAGAAAGTGTAAAATAATACACCAGAGCTCATCTCTGCCTACAGCGAACGGGAACAGCTTGAATAAAGTATTAATTTGACACATATTTCCGCAGTATTGACCAAAATACAACAAGTGGAAGAAAACGTGCAAATTGTGGTGCACTTTGTACCTTGATGTACGTTGGTATATATTGGGCGACTAGAAGATATCATTTATTGGTGCATTTAGGTACTCAAACGTACAAAATGGTACATTCTTTACGGAGTAAGACAAAGGTCTCAAAATCGGTTTACATCTATACCTATATTTTTCAAAATCGTACATTTAGGTACTAGGACATACAAAATGTTAATTTTCCTACAAATTTAGCTAAAGCACTCAAATCTTGGATCCGAGTACACCTTGACATTAAATATAGGGCGGCTAGAAGATTTATTTTTAATTCGTGCATTTAGGTACTAAAACATACAAAATGGTACTTTCTTTACAGAGGGATCTTAAGCTCTCAAGATTGAGATACTGCAATACCTTGACGAAGTCGACCACCGGGTTGCTAGTTGTAAATTAATATATTCATGAATATAACAATAATAATTTTGTTTGTTTCTTCTACAAATTTCAAAACCCATGCTATGAAAACTATATAGTGTAACTGCAGAGTCTAGCACCATAAAAATTCATTGTTGTTCGTTTTAGTATATAATTATACGAATATCAGAAATATCTTCTAGCCACTCAATACATACTGTCAAAGCGTAACTATATCCCGAATTTCAGAGCACCAGCTGAATATATAAGGAATGTGCCATTTTGTAAGTTTTAGTACCCAAATGTAAAAATTAAAAAAAAAATCTTCTAGTTGCCCACAATTTACTGTTAAGGTGTAACTGCATTTTAAATTTCTATTTTAAATTTTTAGAGCTTTACCCTACTGTGCAAAAGGGTACCATTTTCAATGTTTTAGAAATTAAATGAACGAATTTCTAAAATTCTTCTATTTTAAACGTTTAGGTACCTTTATGTATGATTTTCAAAAAAGTCTTTTAGTCGCCCGATGTATGTTTTCAAGGTACCAATTACACCACAATTAGTAAGTTTTCTTCCACTTCTGGTACGATTTGTTACGACATATCGTATTTTTGTCAAGACAGATAATTTGTATAAAGTTGCTTATTTCTGCCCCCGCTCGCTGTAGGCGAAGATAAGCTATTTCGTACCATTTACGACTTTTTGATACCAATATTTACGAACAGAAAATTTTGTCACCCATCATGAACCCCTGAGTAAGGGGGAATTAATAAGTAGACGATGAAGGCTAGAGGACTGCCGTCAATAAACTTGGGTTAACCAAGTTTATTGACGGCACCTTTCGGGTCGACGCAGTTCGTGTAAAGAGCGTTGACTACGAATGCGCATGTAATAATGTGGAAAAGCAAAACGCTCGGTAGTACGAAAATCCTATGGGGAGATCCTATGGGGTGAGAAGACGAGGCTATTGCGAGTCTGTCCATGGGACGGATGAATATCCGCATCCTAGGTACCCATCATACTTTTCCTAGTTGTACCTATTTGCCAAATTTCAGACCTTTAGCTCCATCTATTAAGAAAGTACAAAATGGTACCAATTTTGGTACCAAAATGTTAAAATTTTAAAAAGATTATTCACTCGTTTAACATATTTTCTGAGTATCGCATCTTTTGGAGCCGATAAGCAAGCATATTAAAATAACAATTTTGAGAAGTTGTGTAGGTAGGTGTGAGAGCATTTTCGCTCAAGGGTAAAAAGTCGAAAATATGTGTTTTAGCATGCATATTGTGACGGATGGTGGATTGACTCCTAAAAGAGGTATATTTATATGCCTGCATGTTGGGAGCGATATGTGATTCCGCCACTGGGATGGTTTAGGGTATAAAAACAAACAAAAAAATAAGGAAAGGTCAAAGTCGGGCAGTGCCGACTTTATAATACCTTACGCCTAGCCTATAAGTACAAAAATGGAGATATATCAAATTCTGAACCAATATTGATATACCTCAGCGGATGTTTTTAGATGGGTTATCAAACAATCCGTATTAAATTTCGAGCAAGTATTTTCATACTGTAATAAATATGCTTGACAAATGACAACATTATTGTAAATTACCCAAAATCTGACGAACATATATATGCGAGCTACATCTTAATCTGAACAGATTTTGACCAATCTTGTTAGATATTGTGGTAGGCATCGAGGAAAACGTTGTGCACAATTTTGGCAAGAATGGCCAACAAATGCGCTTGCAGTGACTCTAGAAGTGAAAATCGGACGATATACATATATGGCAGCCATATCCTAATCTGAATCGATTTTGACCAAGCTTCTTAGATATTGTGGTAGGCATCTAGGAAAGTGTTGTGCACAACTTTGACACTATGCTTGCAGTTACTTTAATAGTGAAAATAGGGCGATATACATATATGGCAGCTACATTTAATCTGAACCGATTTCTATGAAATTCACCAGCAATATTAAGAGTCATAAAAAATCCTTCCTGCCAAATTTCGAGGGAATCGATTATTGCAATATTTACCAAAATCTGACGAACATATACATGGGAACTGTATCTAAATCTGAACCGATTGCGAGCAAACTTTATAGCTATTGTAAAAGCCGTTGAGGAAAGCGTTGTACAAAGTTTTGGGAAGATTGGTCAATAAATACGCTTGCAGTGGCTCTAAGAGTGAAAATCGGGCGATATATACACAAGACGAACCGGGCCCGCTCCGATGCCCCTTCTTATCTCAGTAATATATTTTAAGGGTATGAACATTTCGCCCTGAATTTGAATATCGATTTCGTACCATTGTAGCCTATGTCCCCCTGTGATGCTGAACGCATGCGTTCCAATCCTAACGAAAACATCGGACAAAATTTAAAGTGGTGATTATCCCCTCTTAATGCTGGCGACAATGTAAAGAATTTTCCCCAAAAGTTGTCCCACAGCGGCACACCGTTCGTAGTCGGCTGTAATAAAAAGGCTCCTTATCATTAAGTTTAAACTTGAATCAGAAAGCACTCATTGATGTGTTATAAGTTTACCCCTGCTCGGTTCCTGGGCAAATTTTTACTCTACTCCCAAATGCATTTCTTTTGAGTCCTATATTACAGTATTGGTAAATATTTTCTGTTTTGGGGGTATTTCAGGGGTGGGGTGGCTACCCAGACACTTGGCCCTTAAAATAAATATAAGCTTCGTGCTCTACTTTCAAATACATTTTATGTGAGCCCCATATTGGCATGATCGGTAAGTAAGTTCTGTTTGAGGGTGGGGTGAACGCCAGGGTGTTTTTCCCGAAATTGAGTATCAATTTCCTGTAAATCAATCAATTTCCACCTCAAATAGCTTTAATATAATAGGGTGGTGTTTTGGGGTGAGCAGCTCCCCAAACAACGGCTCTTCAATTGGATATCAAATTCGTTTTTTTCTCTCAAGCACCTTTCTCGTGATTGCTCTATATATCCATTTGGCGGGTTTTGGTCGGTCCCCGAGACAGCCGACCCCAACAATGGAAATCATGTTTTGTTTTTGGTGACTGAGCTCCATATTGCCATAGTCGGAAATAAAGTTCAGTTTACGGTGTGCTTTGGGGCGTACCCCATAACAATTGGCTCTAAAATATTATATATAATAAATAAATTCGTGACTCTCAATACTTCAACATGATTTTGTATGCCAGATTCGTTATTTACTCCCGCATACTTTTCATTCAATACCCATATTGTCCTCATCGGTCCACTTTTGACTTTGGGTGGTGTTTTGTTTTTGTTTTTGGGTCCAACCCCTTCCGATATCAATAAATTATAAAACCTATTCCTCCTTCCTGAACATATTCGTAATCTACTCCCGAATACCTTTCATGATCATGACCGTCAAATTAACCTATTTCAGGGGGTTTTGGGGCTGGGGCGGCCCTCTAGTGACGTGGACCCAATTTTTATACCCTCCACCATAAGATGGGGGGTATACTAATTTCGTCATTCTGTTTGTAACTACTCGAAATATTCGTCTGAGACCCCATAAAGTATATATATTCTTGATCGTCGTGACATTTTATGTCGATCTAGCCATGTCCGTCCGTCTGTCCGTCCGTCCGTCCGTCCGTCCGTCCGTCCGTCCGTCTGTCTGTCGAAAGCACGCTAACTTCCGAAGGAGTAAAGCTAGCCGCTTGAAATTTTGCACAAATACTTCTTATTAGTGTAGGTCGGTTGGTATTGTAAATGGGCCATATCGGTCCATGTTTTGATATAGCTGCCATATAAACCGATCTTGGGTCTTGACTTCTTGAGCCTCTAGAGTGCGCAATTCTTATCCGATTCGAATGAAATTTATGATATCCAACAACTGTGCCAAGTATGGTTGAAATCGGTCCATAACCTGATATAGCTGCCATATAAACCGATCTTGGGTCTTGACTTCTTGAGCCTCTAGAGGGCGCAATTCTTATCCGATTGAAATGGAATTTCGCACGACGTGTTTTGTTATGATATCCAACAACTGTGCTAAGTATGGTTCAAATCGGTTCATAACCTGATATAGCTGCCATATAAACCGATCTTGGGTCTTGACTTCTTGAGCCTCTAGAGTGCGCAATTCTTATCCGATTGGGATGAAATATTGCACGACGTGTTTTGTTATGATATCCAACAATTGTGCCAAGTATGGTTTAAATCGGTCCATAACCTTATATAGCTGCCATATAAACCGATCTTGGGTCTTGACTTCTTGAGCCTCTAGAGTGCGCAATTCTTATCCGATTGAAATGAAATTTTGCACGACTTGTTTTGTTATTATATCCAACAACTGTGCCAAGTATGGTTCAAATCAATTCATAACCTGATATAGCTGCCATATAAACCGATTTTGGGTCTTGACTTCTTGAGCCTCTAGAGTGCGCAATTCTTATCCGATAGGAATGAAATTTTGCACGACGTATTTTGTTATGATATCCAACAACTGTGCCAAGTATGGTTCAAATCGGCTCATAACCTGATATAGCCGCCATATAAACCGATCTTGGGTCTTGACTTCTTGACCCTCTAGCGTGCACAATTCTTATCCGATCAGAATGAAATTGTGCACGACGTGTTTTGTTATGATATCCAACAACTGTGCCAAGTATGGTTCAAATCGGCCCATAACCTGATATAGCTGCCATATAAACCGATCTTGGGTCTTGACTTCTTGAGCCTCTAGAGGGCGCAATTCTTATCCGAATGGAATGGAATTTCGCACGACGTGTTTTGTTATGATACCCAACAACTGTGCCAAGTATGGTTTAAATCGGTTCATAACCTGATATAGCTGCCATATAAACCGATCTTGGGTCTTGACTTCTTGACCCTCTACAGGGCACAATTCTTATCCGATTTGAATGAATTTTTGCACGAAGTATTTCGTTATGATATCCAACAACTGTGCCAAGTATGGTTCAAATCGGTTAATAAACTGATATAGCTGTCATATAAACAGATCTGGGGATTTGACTTCTTGAGCTTTTAGAGGGCGCAATTCCTATCCGATTTGGCTGAAATTTTGCATGACGTATTTTATTTTTATCTTTCAACAACTGTGTCAAATAAGGTTTAAATCGGTTCATAACCTGATATAGCTGCCATATAAACCGATCTGGGATCTTGACTTCTTGACCCCTAGAGGTCGCAATTATTATCCAATATGCCTGAAATTTTGTACGACGGATCCTCTCATAACCATCAACAAACGTTTTTATAATGGTCTGAATCGTTCTATAGCCCGATACAGATCCCATATAAATCGTTCTCTCTATTTTACTTCATGAGCCCCAATGGACGCAATTCTTATACGAATTGGCTGAAATTTTACACAGGTCTCCAACCTATAATTTAATTGTGGTCCGAACCGGACCATATCTTGATATCGTTTTAATAGCAGAGCAACTCTTTTCTTATATCCTTTTTTGCCTAAGAAGAGATGCCGGGAAAAGAACTCGACAAATGCGATCCATGGTGGAGGGTATATAAGATTCGGCCCGGCCGAACTTAGCACGCTTTTACTTGTTATTATGAAATTCGGGCTCTACTCTTGAATACCTTTCATTTTAATTACATATTGTGCCGATCGGTCCACTCTTATTTTTGAGTGGTACTATTGTGGTAAGGGGGAGGGTCCGCCCCCCTCCCCCAATTATCAAAAAATTATATAGCCCATGTTTCCATACAGACAAACCTACACATTCTGTAAAAATGTCAAGGTTATCGGTTCAGCCGTTTATACGAATCAAACAAACAAACCGACAAACATTGATTTTTATACCCTCCACCATAGGATGGGGGTATACTAATTTCGTCATTCTGTTTGTAATACCTCGAAATATGCGTCTAAGACCACATAAAGTATATATATTCTTAATCGTCATGTCATTTTAAATCGATCTAGCCATGCCCATAAGTCTGTCCGTCCGTCTGTCTGTCTGTCGAAAACACGCTAATTTTCGAAGGAGTAAAGCTAGTCGCTTGAAATTTTGCACAAATACTTTTCATTAGTGTAGGTCGGTTGGTATTGTAAATGGGCCAAGTCGGTCCATGTTTTGATATAGCTGCCATATAAACCGATCTTGGATCTTGAATCCTTGAGCCTCTAGAGGGCGCAATTCTTATCCGATTTTATAGAAATTTTGTACGTAGTGTTTTGGTATCCCTTCCAACAACTACATCGGTCAATGCTTTGATATAGCAGCCATACAAACCGATCTTGGGTCTTAACATCTTGAGCCTCTAGAGGGCACAATTCTCGTCCGATTTTATTGAAATTTTGCACATTGTGTTTTGGTAGTACTTCCAACAACTACGCTAAGTATGGTTTTAATCGGTGCATGTTTTGATATAGCTGCCATATAAACCGATCTTGGGTCTTGACTTCTAGAGCCTCTAGTGGGTGCAATTCTCGTTCGATTTAACTGAAATTTTGCACGTAGTGTTTTGGTAGCACTTCCAACAACTGCGCTAAGTATGATTTAAATCGGTTCATGTTTTGATATAGCTGCCATATAAACAGATCTTGGGTCTTGACTTCTTGAGCCTCTAGAGCGCGCAATTCTCGTCCGATTTAACTAAAATTTTGCACGTAGTGTTTTTGTATCACCCTCAACAACTGTGCTAAGTATGATTCAAGTTGGTTCATAATCTGGTATAGCTGTCATATAAACCGATCTTGGATCTTTACTTCTTGAGCAATAGAGCGCGCAATTCTCATCCGATTTGGCTGAAATTTTGCATGAGGTGTTTTGTTATGACTTCCAATAACTAAGTATGGCGTAAATCGGTATAGAACCTGATGTAGCTGCCATATAAACTGATCTGGGATCTTGATTTCTTGAACCTCTAGAGGGCGCAATTCTCATTCGATTTGGCTGAAATTTTGTACAATGGCTTCTCTCATGACCTTCAACATACCTGTCTAATATGGTCGGAATCGATCAATAGCTTGATACAGCTCCCATATGAACCTATCTCCCGATTTTGCTTCTTAAGCCCCTACAAGGCGCAATTCTTATCCGAATGAACTGAAATATTACACAATGACTTTTACAATGTTCAGCATTCATTTATGGTCCGAATCGGACTATAACTTGATGTAGCATAGCATAACAGTTCTTATTCAATATTCAATGTTTGTCTAAAAAGAGATACCGCGCATAGAACTCGACAAATGCGACAATGGTGGAGGGTATATAAGATTCGGCCCGGCCGAACTAAACACGCTCTTACTAGTTATATGTAAGATATGAGAGCTATGTTTAAATCTAAACCGATTGCTATGAAATTCACCAGTAAAATCAAGATTCATAAGAAAATCTGTTGTTAAATTTCGAGACCACTTTATTGCATTATTACTGCAAATCGGACGAACATATATATGGGAGCTATGTCTAAATCTGAACTGATTCATTCCAATTTCAATAGGCTTCGTCTCTAAGCCGAAAAACATGCTTTTACCAAATTTTAAGACGATCGGATGAAAAATGTGACCAGTAGTTGTACACAAATTAACATGGACAGATGGACAGACAAACAGACAGACGGACAAAGCTAAATCGAATCAGAAAGTGATTCTGTGTTGATCGGTATTCTTATCAATGGGCCTATCTTTCTGGGTGTTACAATCAAATGCACTAAGTTATAATACCCTGTACCACAGTAGTGGTGTAGGGTATAAATATTACATGCAAAACTCCACGCATATATATATTCAACCTCAATGCAGTGCAATTTATTTGCTTTCATAGCAACAGTTTTTATACCCACCCCCTTAGGATGCAAATTTTGTAAATTTGCTCATGAACATTCCACTAAGGAAATGGGACAAACTTCTCGCACATCACTCAGTGATGCCCGATTCAAATTTAAGTCTCAAAGGCGTGCCGCAGTGCAGCACCTCTATGGGGAGAAGTTTAACATGGCATAGTACCTCACAAATGTCGCCAGCATTAGGGGGGATAACCACCGCTGAAAATTTTTTTTGAAGTTCTCGCCAGGATTCGAACTCAGGCGATGAGCGTCATTGGCGGACATGCTAAACTCTGCGATACGGTGGTCTCCAATATGACCACCATAGAATGAAAATTTTCTAATCTAGTCATTCCATTTGTAACACCTCGAAATATTGATCTGCGACCCCATAAATTATATATATTCTGGATCGTCTCGACATTCTGAGTCGATCTAGGCATGTCCGTCCGTCTGTCGAAATCATCGCTTGAAGTTTTGCACAGCTACTTCTTATTGATCTGGATCGTTGGGGATTGCAAACGGGCCATATCGGTTCAGATTTGGATAGAGCCCCCATATAAAGCGATCCCCCGATTTGACTTATTGAGCCCTTAATAAAATCAATTTTCATCTGATATGGCTGAAATTTGAAATAAAGATAAGTTAATAAGGGTACATTTTTAACGGAATCCATAGCACGCTTCTTCTCGTTTGTCTATTCAGCAGTAATACGTGTTGAATATTTCGATAGATTTTGTAGTTGCAATAGCAGATTTAGTTAGCAGACGGAAATGTTGGCGAAAACAGCAGCCCTTTGTATGCTGAAACATCAGTCATGTTGAAAGCAGATAAAAATTGCTGTTCTAGCAAACATGTTTGCTCTTTTGTATAACAAATTTAGTAGAATTTAGTCTTACGAAACTTGAAATGGTGAAAGTAATAACACTAGCCCTTAAGCAGAATTTTAACCAAATTTTTATACCTACCACCATAGGATGGGAGGTATACTAACTTTCTCATTCCGTTTGTAACACATCGAAATATTGATATGAGATCCAACAAAGTACTTATATTTTCGATTGTCTTGACATGCTAATTCGATTTAGCCGTGTCTGTCCATCTATCTGTCTATTAGAAGCAAGATAATTTTCAAAGGAATAGGCGCTTGAAATTTTACACGAATATTTCCTATAAGTGTAGGTCAGCTGGGATTGTAAATGGGCTAGAACGTTCCATGTTTTGATGAAGCCGCCATATAAAACGATCCTAGATTTTGACTTTTTGACTTTCTAGAGGGCGCAATTATCATCCCAAATATACCAACTTCCCGATTTTACATCTTGAGTCCCTACAAGGCTCAATTTTTATCCAATTTGGTTGAAATTTTTCGCACAATGGCATCTACTATGGCCTCCAACATTCAAGCCAAGTATGGCCCGAATCGGTTCATAGCCTGATGTAGCTCCAATAGCATAGCAATTCTTATCCAATATCCTTTGTTTGCCCATAAAGAGATACCGGGGAAAGAACTTGATATATGCTATCCATGGTGAAGGGTATATAAAATTCGGCACGGCCGCACTTAGCACGCTTTCACTTGTTTCTTATCATGTTTATACCCACCACCATAGGATAGGGGGTATATTCATTTGCAATTTGTATATCCGTTTGCAATGCATCGAAACATCCATTTCCGAACCTACAAAGTATGTCTATTTGGGATCTTCAGGAAATTCTATGGCGATTTAAACATATCCGTATGTGTGTCCGTCAGTTGTAATCACGCCACAGTCTTTAAAAATTAAGATATTGAGTTTAAATTATGCACAGACTGGTGTTTCTTCTATACGTAGGTTACGTTGTTGAAAGGGGCCAAATCGGACTATATGTAGACATAGCTGCCATGTAGACTGATCTGATGATATAGGGTATTAAGATCGTAAAAGCCGCACATTTTGTGCGATTTCGCTAAAAATTGAAACAGGAAATGTAATATATCGGCCTATATTTACATATAGCTGCCATATAGACCGATATCCCGGTTTTGGGTATTAAACCCGTAACAGGCGCATGAACTATCCGATTTTGATGAAATTGGAAAAAGTTGTTTTTCAATTATTTTAAGCCTCGCGACATCCGACTCAAACATGTTTAAGATTGGACCATATTCAGATAAAGCTGTCGTATTGACCGATCTGCGGATTTAGGGTCTTAAGCCCACAAAAACCGCACTTATTATCCGATTTCGCTGAAATTTGAAATAGTGAGTTGGTTAAAGCCTCCCAATATCCATTTTCAAATATGCTTCAGATCGGTTTTTATTCAGATATAACTGCCATTTAGACCTATCTGCCGATTTAGGGTCTTAAGCCTATAAACACTGTGTTTATTCCCGATTTTGCTGGAATTTGATAAATTGTCTTGTATTAAGCCTTGCGTCATCCGACCAGCATATGGTCCAGATCAGACTATATTTAGATATAGCTGACATATAGAAAGACTTTCCAATTTAGACTTTTAATTCCAAAAAACCCGGATTTCATGCCCAATCTTACGCCATGTTAATTTTAAATGAAGTTGGAGTGGGGCGACCAGGCCCCATTGCACACCTATATGACCTTATGTAAGCGATTGCTCATCACTTCATTTTCCCACTGGGCTTTTACAAAGTGCCTCGTTTTCTTTCTAATGTACGGGACATAGAACGCAGTGGTTACAATCATCGGGTATGCGTTCTTCTAGTCAGATTGTGCAGACGAACTGATACATACGCCTGCTCAACATGTTGCCTCCAGTCTTATATATATTTTAGGCGGCAACCAGTAAGCTCCAGTTTCCTTGTTGTTACTATTACGTTGACCTAATTCTGACTGTATAAATTCTTTACTATTATCGTAGATTGATTCTGCGGTATCCTCTTTGCTACTACCATCGAATACTAGCATATCATAATGATACCATCTGTATGTGTTACCAGATTTCCTTCTTTTTCTTTGCAGGAGAATTTCCTACCTGCACCAAAGTCATTGATTCGCTATGTTTTTCTTTGATATTCATACATCTCCTTTACATGGCAAGTTGCCACTGGTTGCAGGGTTCCTTTGCATGGCTCGTTCTTGGCTTAAGTAGCATTTCCATACAATGGATAATGGATTGCCATTGCAATTGGGTCAGTTCAGTGGTGAATGTCGTTGCTATCTGTGGTCTTTGCAGCTTTTTACTTCCGTGGAGTATCAGATCATGCGTTTCTCGACTTGTTTGGAAAGTTGTGAACCTTTGCTGCAACAAGGTAATCATGTGAATCAATGTCAGTTCCTCGAATCGATCTATGTATATCACATACGCTGGATGAATGCCTTCCATCAATCACAGGTTGTATCAATATGGTTTCTTTCTTTTTGGTCGACGTACAACCATGTAGCCTAGTGAATGTCACGATTTTAAAATTTGGTGCTGCTAACTACCATGTTTCTTGCTGCGGAGAAAGCTATTAGCCTCAGTCCATTATCGGAAGTTCCTTCGCGATGATTACATTTTCCGAGCGTTGAACCAATGATATTCTCCCCTCTTTTCTTGGCATTATAGTCTTCTATCACGATTTTTATGCCATGTGGGAGACAACGTTCATATGTTCACTCTATAGAAAGAGATCTCAAAAAACATATACTTGGTCTGTTCTTTTTACCTTCTGTAGAGGAATGGACGCTAATAAGACTGTTATAAATAAATTTGGCTTGAAATTGGATTGTGGCGAGTCTCTCATCCAACGTAGTTTATCCAGAATCAAGTTATTTCAGTCTCCATACCATAAATCTTCTTGAGCCTCTAAAGGGCGCAAGTATTATCCGATTTGGTTGAAATTTTATACAACGGCTTCTCTCATGACCTTTAACATACGTGTCGAATATGGCATGAATCGGTTTATAGCCTAATACAGCTCCACTATAAACTGATCTCCCTATTTTACTTCTTCAGCCCTAAAGTCAGCCCTAGATTTGGCTAAAATTTTAAAAAATGACTTCTACTTTGGTCTCCAATATTCAACTCAATTATGATCTGAAATGAACCATAACTTGATATTGTTCCAATAACATAGCAATTCTTTTCTATTATTCTTTGTTTGCCTAAAAAGAGATACCGTGGCAAGAGCTCGACAAATGCGATCCATGGTGGAGGGTATATAAGGTTCGGCCGGGCCGAACTTAGCACGCTTTTACTTGTTCTATGCTAACACTGCTACTCAGCCGAGAACCTGCGTTTTTTATCATACAAATTTAAACCGCCACCCATGTCAGAGGTGTTAGGAAAGCAAAACAGGCAGAAAAGGAGGCATTAATATGGTGCGATGCGAACTCTCATCTCATTTCGTAGGGTAGTACCAACATTAATAAACTGGTCCAAGTCCTGGCAGAATTCTTGAATACTAACGACCTGATAACACCTCATATTGGTAACACCGCTACCTTTGATAAAAGGATAAGAGGGGTGGTTTTCGATGTGACAATATGTTCGGCGAGGTTCAGTATTGGAAGGTCTCTATGGAGTATTCCTTCTATGACCACCGCTACATTAGTTTTAGAATAGCAGGGCCAGCGCCGAATACGATAAGCTTCCGTAATAAATTGAAAACCAATTGGACACTTCGGAAGACTACTCAGAAGAAGAGTTGGACAATAAATTTAGATTGTCCAAGTGGGGTGAGGTCTTTTGGAGATAGTTGTCTTCTTCAAGAAAGGAAACCAGACCAAGAAAAAATGTGGACCCGCGCTTAGGACTTGTATATACTCCATAAGCCTAACAGGAGGCAAGGGTGTTACTTATGTGACACCAAAGGCCTACAGACCTATAAGCTTCACGTCCTTTCTACTCAAAACCGTGGAACGGACACCAAAAAAAAGAGTAGAACATCCAGCGAACTGCTCTAACAGCATGCCTATGTCATGGGAGGTCGGTGGAGACTGCCCTTGACGAAGTTGTACATAAAATAGAAGAATCCTTCGATGCCAAGACGTACACATTGACGGTATGCTTTGAAATCGAGGGTAAGTACGGACCGACACACTGATCCAATCCTTACACCAGTACCGGGTTCTTAGAGACTGGATGAACCATATGCTAAGTAACATGGTGGATAAATTCCGGGTCGCATGTCAATAATATAAGGGAGAGAGTGGCACAGGGTACGACATAGGGGGCATTTTATCGCCACTCCTATGGGTAACCATCATAAGAAACCTATAATGGATGATGACTGAGGAGGGACATCAACCCTTCTGCGTAGCAGACGATGTTATAATACTTCTAAGGGGTAAGGATCCGAACGAGCTATGCAGAAGGTCCGAAAGGGTCTTGCATATGGCATATGACTGGGCTAGACCCAGGGGTCTCAATGATAATCCAGAGTAGACTGAAATCTGCTTGTTCACGAGAAAGACGAAAGTGGGCCAATTTAATGCGCCACGGTTCCTCAATAGAACGATTTCGATATCTGACAAAGTCAAATACTTGGGTGTGATCTTGGACAGGAAACTGAATTGGAAGTGTCACATTCAGGAGCGTACTGAGAAGGCTCATAGATGTTGGGCAGTTTGTAGACGGGCCGAAGGCTCGAAATGGGGCCTGAATCCAACGATAGTCCACTGGCTCTACAGGAGTTGGTGGACTGCTATGAAGAAAAATTGCAACATAAGGACCATACAACATATTTAGAGAACATGTTATTTTGCCATAGATGGAGCGATGGGGACCACGCACACTAGGGCACTGGAGACTATTCTAGATATCCGACCCATTGACATACAGATTAAGTGTGAATGTGAGAATTGATTGAGGATGAGAGCAGCTCATACCATCGTGGTATAATAGAGGCGACGATAGCAAACCCGGATGGATTAGGAGAGATTTCCGATCGGATACCTGAGATGACATTTGAGATCGAGTGCGAGACACTGCTGTCAGCGGCACAGTCTTCGTTTGACGAAACTCTGGCATTGTTATCTGGTAGATCATGCTATATAGATGAGGAACAGAGTGGGACTGGGGTTCTACATTGAGAACACAAGGGCTGAGATCTGTTTTCGGCTGCCTGACCATAATACGATCCTGCAGGCAAATTTCCGGGCGATCACGGATTGCGTGTGGTGTTCGGACGTCGGGTGTGGAAATCTTGACGGATAGTCAGGGCATTAACAATAAGGAGATTAACGCCTTCTGTGAGGATGGCGGATTAAGGGGGGAATTAAAGAGCAGACGATTTGGCAGTGAAGGCCAGAGGACTACCAGCAATAAACATGGTTATCCCGAAGCCTTTCGGGTCGAGGCATTCCGAGTCAAGGCCGTGGTCGACGAACGGTCGATAGGACGGCAAAAATCCTATAGGGTGATCCGGATTTTCAGTAGACGAAGCATTTACTGAAAGGAAGTAAGAGCGCACAACATGCCGACTACTGGCTTAGATGTGTGTCCATAGTGGCATGGAGCGGAATAATATTCACACCCTCTTTTCAACCTAACCTAACCCAACAGGTCGCAATTTTCATTCGATCGTCTTCAATTTTTGGCCTTGAGACGAAGCCTATTACAATTGGAAGAAATCAGCTCAGATTTTGATACTGCTTTCATAAATTGCAGTTGCATGGTAATTTTTATACCCACCGCCATAGGGTGGGGGTATACTAATCTTGTCATTCCATTTGTAACACCTCGAAATATTCCTCTAAGACCCTTTTAAGCACAATAGATATATTCTTGATCGTCTCGACGATCTATCCATGTCCGTCTATCGAAATCACCATAGCGGTTGAACGCGTAAAGCTAGCCTCTTGAAATTTTGCACAGATACTAAGCATTAATGTAGGTCATTGGGGATTGCAAATAGCCTATGTCGGTTTATATTTAGATATAGCTCCCATACAAACCGATCTCCTGATTTGACGTCTTGAGCACCTGGAAGCCGCAATTTTTGTCCGATTTGGCTGAAATACTACACTTAGTGTTATGTTATGACTTGCAGCAACTGAGTTTAGTACGATCTCCCGATTTGGCTTCTATTTTTGTCCGATTTTGGCTGAAATTTTTGCATGTAGTGTTCTGTTGTAACTTTCAACAACTTTGTCTAGTACGGTCTAAATCGGTCAAAACCCGGATACAGCTTCTTTATAAACCGATCTTTGGATTTGATTTCTTGAGCCCTTACACGCCGCAATTGTTGACCAATTTGGCTGAAATTTTGCATGTTATGACTTTACAACAACTGTGCCTAGTACAGTACAAATGGGTCTATAAGCTGAGATAGCTTCCATATAAACCGATCCCCCGATTTGACTTCTTGAGGCCTTACCAGCGGCAACTTTTTCCGATTTGACTGAAATTTTGCATGTGGCGTTCCGCTATGACTTCCAAACACTGCGTTAAGTTTAGGTTTATATTGGAGCTATATCAGGATATAGACCGATTTGGGCCGTACTTAACACAGTTGTTAGAAGTCATAACGGAACGCCACATGCAATGCCTCAATGCTGGTATCTTCCTATTTGATTTCTTGAATCCTTACAACCCACAATTGGTATCCAATTTGGCTGAAATTTTGAATGCGGTGACTACCAACAAATGTGCCAAATACAGCCCAAATCAGTCTATAACCTGATATTGCTCCCATGTAAACAGGTCTCTCGATCATTTGTAGAATAAAACTATGCCCTTCAGCTAAATTTATTTAGTATAAATTTTTAGCAGAATTCTTGGTGGTGGTTTCCCAAGATTCGGCCGGCCGAACTTAGCACACTTTCACTTGTTTATTGTTAACCGATTCTCATGAAGTTTTGTACCATGGATTCTCTTACGACTCTTGATATTTCCCGTGATTTTGGTCGAAATCGATCCGATTTTCTTCTAGACTTCTAGAAACTTTGCAACCGTAACGATTTTGCAAGCGAACGATTTTCTCAAAAATTTTAGCAGGACTTTTTTCTCCAACTGCCACTATATCTCAGGATGTAGCTTCCATATATGGATATCTTAGACCGATTTGTACTAACATTCCAAAAATTTGGTCATTTGTAAACGGATTCTCATAAAATTTTCCCTTGTCCTTTCTAGGACAGAATGTGCCATCAGCAACAATATGCGTTAATAAATTTATATGCACTGCAACAAAATAAACCTCATATATATATACATATGACTGCAAATATGAATACGTACACGTATTTAAAGAGTTGCTTAAACAGTGGCATTGACACTACCTCTAAGAGCAGTTGTGTGAGAGCAAATGCTCCATATGCAGAATATATAAGGCACAGTACGTCACTACCGTTTTTGTTCAAGAAAACGTAAAGCAGAACTACATTGAAAGGGTTTCCGATCAGAGTGTAATATGTTTTGACAGAGATGATGAGTAGGTCTTACGTCTCTCGGTCTATGTGGAACGTTTTGTGATTCTCATTAGATTGCTTAATCAGAAAAGTTTTGCTGCATTTATTAAACAGTGTAACCAAATTTTCGTTAATACGGGAGCAAAGTTACTGGTCAAGTTACCATGTCAACCACCAATTATTCTTTGCAAGCATGAAAACTCGACCGAGGTCATGTTTTGTTGGTCATACATATTTAAATTATATTTTTTCCCCAGAGTTGTCAATGTCGCTGACACTGGAAGACTATGGAGCATACCTTTAACTGCTTTCCATACTTACTTCCATTATCTTTATCTGTTATTTCACTCTTCAATACCACCACCTACAGCGGCGCTGCAGCGACTAGTAATGAAAGGAAAACAAACAGGGTAACGAAGTATTAGTAGGGTGCTCTGATAACTCTCACCCACGAAATATGGTGAGAGTTAGCACAGTACCCTATATACCGGGGCAACGAGTGCAAGGCACTGCTACCATCGGCACAGACTTGGATTGATGGTACTTCAGGAAGACTGTTTACGAGGAAGACTGTTTACCAATTTGAGGCGCTTCGTTTCCTCAAGAGAAAGAATTCGGCATCCTAGAAGGTTAAAAAATTGGGAGAGTTCTTGGATAGGAATCTTAACTGGAAGTGTTAGAAGTCTCGTTGAAAAGAGTTAGAAAGTTTTTTGGCTATTGCAGCAGCTTAATTAGCTTCTAAAATATGCAACTGTATATATGTAGTTTGATATACTTAATACCAAAAAAAAACATAGCTATGCGGACGTATTCTGAACATTAACTGCAGACTATGATGAAGCTACCTTGGAAAAAAGCTAAGTTTATAGGTGATAAAAATGGATACTCATTGCAAATGCAAATTTGCACATTTCGCCCATGAACATTCGATTTAAGTTCAAGCTCAATGATAAGGGGCCTCCTTTTTATAGCCGAGACCGAACGGCGTGCCGCAGTGCGACACCTCTTTGGTGAAAAGTTTTTCATGGCATAGTACCTCACAAATGTTGCCAGCATTAGGAGTGGAAAACCACAGAGGGGAAAACCACAGCTAACATTTTTTTGATGGTCCCGCCGGGATTCGAACCCAGGCGTTCAACGTCATAGGCGGAAATGCTAACCTCTGCGCTACGGTGGCCTTGGATGAGCTGGATAATCATCAGTAAGTACAAATGTACTGAAAGCGCAAAATACCTGGGAGTTTTGCTCGGCAGGAAATTGAACTTCAAATCAAAAATTTTGGAAAGGACAAGAAAGGTAGCACTGCCCTATTGTAATGTGCCTTGGTTAGGAATGCATAATTTTTATTAAAATTATCATGTTTTCATTTCCAGCAGAATATTGTTCAATAGAACGGAGTAGGATGTGGGAGTTTTGGTCAGCTAGCAAAAGCAGTCGGCTGGGGGGTTCGTGTCCTTTCCTTCCTATATACGGTTAACCACTACAATAATAAATTAACTCCCTTTTTTTTTTTAAAGAAAAATGCATTACTTTATCCACAAAATTATTAAAACCAAGTCGTCAAACAAAACAAAAAAAAAAAAAACAAGCCCCAGATATTAACGACTCGAATTGAAATCTAACACAAGCTATATTGGTTTGGCCTTGGTCACGAAAATATTCTGACTACTCCAGGATGTTAATGGGAGAGTCACGCCTCGTTACCCTTCCCTTTCCGATGTCCTTATGGCAGTTAATTAGATTACAGGACCCCATAACGAAACCTTTAATTACCCCATTATACCATCAGTTCCGTCGTCATCATAGAGAAACTCTAAAGATTACGTTTATTCCATCTCTATGTATTTGTATTCATAAACAAGAATTTCTTTTGGTATTCATATGAGAAAAATGTCTCAATCTAATACAAAAATTTCAATATCTTAAACTAATGCTAACGCGTGATAAAAATAAATATATGAAAACAAATTACTGGATATAATGATAAATGATGCATGTAGCATAGTAGGCGTGTAGGGTGCCTTATATGAAATAAATAAAAACTTCATTAGCACTTGATAATGATGTTACCCATTAATAATTAAAATATCTATAAAGAAATAACAAAAAATTACTATGTACATGGGTATACCAAAACAAAAGTAAAAGACTTTACCATTGCATCTTATAATCAAAACAAAAATAAAATAGATTCTTTTTCTTTCATCTTCGGGTGAGAAGAGTTTCTCTGAATCTGAATGAAAAATGACAGAGCTCACAACATCAAAACTGCATAAAGCAATCAAGTACTGCGATCAAAGAGACAAAAAAAACAAGTAAAAAGGCGTTAAGTTCGGCCGGGCCGAACTTTGGATACCCACCACCTCGGGAATATATGTAAACCACCTTTCATCAAAATTCGGTGGAAATTTCATACCTTATGTCCCATATCAGTTATATCACAATATGTTCCGATTAGGACCAAATACTAAAAGTACACTAGCTATATCTAAAAATAAACCGATCTGAACCATATACGCCACGGATGTCGAAAAGCCTAACATAAGTCACTGTGTCAAATTTCAGTGAAATCGGATTATAAATGCGCCTTTTATGGGGCCAAGACCTTAAATCGCGATATCGGTCTATATGGCAGCTATATTCAAATCTTGACCGATCTGGGCAAAATTGAAGAAGGACTTCGAAGAGCCTAACCAAACTCACTGTCTCAAATTTCAGCGACATCGGACAATAAATGCGTCTTTTATGGCCCCAAAACCTAAAACGTATATATCGGCCAATATGGCAGCTATATCCAAATCTGAACCGATCTGTGCGATATTGCAGAAGTATGTCAAGGGGTTTAACTTAACTCACTGTCCCAAATTTTGGCGACATCGGATAATAAATAAGCATTTTATGGGCCCAAAACCATAAATCAAGAAATCGGTCTATATGGCAGCTATATCCAAATCTGAAGCGATCTGGGCCAAATTGAAGAAAGATGTCGAAAGGCATAACACAACTCACTGTCTCCAATTTCAGTAAGATCGGATAATAAATGTGGCTTTTATGGGACTTAGACCCCAAATCGGATGATCGGTCTATATGGCAGCTATATCCAAATCTGGACCGATCTGAGCCAAATTCACGGAGGATATCGAAGGGCCTAACACAACTCACTGTCCCAAATTTCAGCAAAATCGGATAATAAAAGTGGGTTTTATGGGCCTAAGACCCTAAATTGGCATATCGGTCTATATGGCAGCTATATCCAAATCTGGACCGATCTGAACCAAATTCACGGAGGATGTCGAAGGGCCTAACACAACTCACTGTCCCAAATTTCAGCGAAATCGGATAATAAATGTGGCTTCTATGGGACTTAGACCCTAAATCGGATGATCGGTCTATATGGCAGCTATATCCAAATCTGGACCGATCTGAGCCAAATTCACGGAGGATGTCGAAGGGCCTAACATAACTCACTGTCCCAAATTTCAGCAAAATCGGATAATAAATGTGGCTTTTATGGGCCTAAGACCCTAAATCGGCCGATCGGTCTATATGGGGGCTATATCAAGATATAGTCCGATATAGCCCATCTTCGAACTTAACCTGCTTATGGATAAAAAAAGAATCTGTGCAAAGTTTCAGCTCAATATCTCTATTTTTAAAGGCTGTAGCGTGATTTCAACAGACAGGCGGACAGACGGACAGACGGACGGACATGTCTAGATCGTCTTAGATTTTTACGCTGATCAAGAATATATATACTTTATAGGGTCGGAAATGGATATTTCGATGTGTTGCAAACGGAATGACAAAATGAATATACCCCCATCCTTCGGTGGTGGGTATAAAAATTATGAGAGCAGCTTTACCGCCCACGCAAACTCTTCCTAGCTGTATTCTCTTTCTTTAAGAGATTTAAGAGACAAGAGTACAAAAAATAAAGAGAAAACCAAGAGACTTACCGAACGTGATGATGTTGAGAAGGCCTTTTCAATATCAGCTCCGTTGGTTTATGCTGCAAGCTAAAATAAATTTATGGGTGCGCTTTGTACCCACTCTCGTCTTATCCATTATCGGGGCTTTTATATGAGCTATGTCAATTTCAATTGGGCATCTAGCTTAATGGTAATATCTGCTATGGTATATATACACTCGAAAAATTTAATCAGTTAATTTAG
Organism: Stomoxys calcitrans; assembly: GCF_963082655.1. NCBI lineage: Eukaryota > Metazoa > Arthropoda > Insecta > Diptera > Muscidae > Stomoxys > Stomoxys calcitrans. The sequence goes on along the minus strand of NC_081552.1, from coordinate 166,560,985 downwards.
AATAACATGGTGAATATGATAGAAAGTGAGGATTTCTATTATTAACTCGCAAATCAAAAACAAATTTTTATACTGGAACTAATTTTTAAATTATTCTTTTTTTTTATTTTTTATGGGGTTTCGAAAGTTAATAATAATGTAGCACATTTCTTTACTAGTTTTTTATACCCACCACCGAAGGATGGGGGTATATTCATTTTGTCATTCCGTTTGCAACACATCGAAATATCCATTTCCGACCCTATAAAGTATATATATTCTTGATCAGCGTAAAAATCTAAGACGATCTAGACATGTCCGTCCGTCTGTCCGTCTGTCCGTCTGTCTGTTGAAATCACGCTACAGCCTTTAAAAATAGAGATATTGAGCTGAAACTTTGCACAGATTCTTTTTTTATCCATAAGCAGGTTAAGTTCGAAGATGGGCTATATCGGACTATATCTTGATATAGCCCCCATATAGACCGATCGGCCGATTTAGGGTCTTAGGCCCATAAAAGCCACATTTATTATCCGATTTTGCTGAAATTTGGGACAGTGAGTTATGTTAGGCCCTTCGACATCCTCCGTGAATTTGGCTCAGATCGGTCCAGATTTGGATATAGCTGCCATATAGACCGATCATCCGATTTAGGGTCTAAGTCCCATAGAAGCCACATTTATTATCCGATTTCGCTGAAATTTGGGACAGTGAGTTGTGTTAGGCCCTTCGACATCCTCCGTGAATTTGGTTCAGATCGGTCCAGATTTGGATATAGCTGCCATATAGACCGATATGCCAATTTAGGGTCTTAGGCCCATAAAACCCACTTTTATTATCCGATTTTGCTGAAATTTGGGACAGTGAGTTGTGTTAGGCCCTTCGATATCCTCCGTGAATTTGGCTCAGATCGGTCCAGATTTGGATATAGCTGCCATATAGACCGATCATCCGATTTGGGGTCTAAGTCCCATAAAAGCCACATTTATTATCCGATCTTACTGAAATTGGAGACAGTGAGTTGTGTTATGCCTTTCGACATCTTTCTTCAATTTGGCCCAGATCGCTTCAGATTTGGATATAGCTGCCATATAGACCGATTTCTTGATTTATGGTTTTGGGCCCATAAAATGCTTATTTATTATCCGATGTCGCCAAAATTTGGGGCAGTGAGTTAAGTTAAACCCCTTGACATACTTCTGCAATATCGCACAGATCGGTTCAGATTTGGATATAGCTGCCATATTGGCCGATATATACGTTTTAGGTTTTGGGGCCATAAAAGACGCATTTATTGTCCGATGTCGCTGAAATTTGAGACAGTGAGTTTGGTTAGGCTCTTCGAAGTCCTTCTTCAATTTTGCCCAGATCGGTCAAGATTTGAATATAGCTGCCATATAGACCGATATCGCGATTTAAGGTCTTGGCCCCATAAAAGGCGCATTTATAATCCGATTTCACTGAAATTTGACACAGTGACTTATGTTAGGCTTTTCCACATCCGTGGCGTATATGGTTCAGATCGGTTTATTTTTAGATATAGCTAGTGTACTTTTAGTATTTGGTCCTAATCGGAACATATTGTGATATAACTGATATGGGACATAAGGTATGAAATTTCCACCGAATTTTGATGAAAGGTGGTTTACATATATTCCCGAGGTGGTGGGTATCCAAAGTTCGGCCCGGCCGAACTTAACGCCTTTTTACTTGTTTTTTTTTTTTTTTTTTTTTTTAATTTTAAAAGATATCATTCGATTAAACTATAGAAAAAAAAATTTTTTTTTTTTCTTTGTTTATTTTTGGTAACTCATGTTTAATTCACACACTTTTTATCATATACACATTGTTTTCTCCGTTTCGGCTGGATGTGTCGCAAAAATTCCTTTACGATAAAATTAATTAAATTTCAAAATAAATTTTACTCTTTTAACTTTTAATTCTTAAACGAGCTGCGACTTTGATCTTCATTGATGTCGTCTCCCATCTGTCTTTCGATGTTTTGCCTGAGTACCGTATGGTGATTAGACATAGGCTCGTGTATGGGACTATGACATAAAACGGCAAAACTACATTTATGAAATGACCCAAACTGGTTGTGTTTTCGTCCTCTTTATTTTATTTTCTCTGTTTCCAAGTAGACCAATGGACAGTGGCGGGGTAAAAATAGTCAATCTTTGAGACTTCCAAAGCACTGTAATATACGAGGGTTTCAGCCCTCTAGATGAAATTAAACGTTTATGCTCTCCACGGAAAATATTGCGATGCCAATATTTCTTTCGGGTCTCAAAGAGAATGGACACTGCTAAAGCAGATTCCCGTGTTGATTCCCAAAAATTCGTTGCCAGACGGAACTTTAAGCCAAGCCTACCATGCGTTCATGGTATTCCATGGGTGACGAGATTCACCCCAGAAATCTTGTGCGTAAGATTTAAGCACCGTCTGCAAAAAGACAAATACATTCTCTAGCACTTTGCATATCTACAACCAATTCTGGAATAATTCCCTTACCTGGGACTTTAGAAGTTTTGGGTGAACACGTCTTTCAGAGTACGTCTTAATAAAATATTATCCTATAACGTGGCTTTATACTTTCGAAACACTTATAAAACCTTATCAAAACCAATTGAGCCAGAATAAATAATCTCCACCTTCACTTCAAAATATCTCGTGGATTGATGAGATTAAGGGAGATATCTTTTCCACTTAGATCTTCTTCACTTGGCTGGTCGAATCGAAAGAGGAAGTCTTCTCTATTCCTCGAGTATAGGAAGTCGGTACTAGCTACCAAGTAGTCACAAATATGGATTACTTAATGAAACACATGGCCTTTTCAGCAAGCATTTTGCTTGTTGTTATAGCCCAATTGCTGTCACACCATATGACACAAAAGAATCGCATGCGGTAAAAATGACAAGTAAACAAAGCAGAAACCGTTGCAGTTCAAAATGCACATTCAAGTACAACAAGTCCATTACAAAACCAAACAATTCTTGCTCTTTGAGCCAAAGAATTAGTTGGAAAAAGGACTTATTTACGAATATCCTTCGCGTGAAAAGTTCCAATTACCTTACCCTCAGGATCCTGAAGGACGTAATAATGACTACCAAGTTTCTGTGCAACCTTGGCTTTAAGAAACATCGGTGCCAGCTTGGCATTAAAGTTCTTCTCCATGTTGCTCTGCGCAAAGTTGCGGCGGAAAACCTCGTCACCAATATCAAAGTTCGGAACTCGACTACGCAGGTTGTAAGTCTCCCTATTCCTCTCATAGGCATCCCTAATTTGTTTTCGGATATCCTGTCGTAAATTCTGCAATTGGTCCTCCCTGGAAACATTCGCAATGGGTTCATCTAGCATCTGAAGTCTACGTAAAAGGGAATATGAACTACCATGGGTAATCATGTTGAACCCAAAAACTGCCCTACATGGCGAAACATCCAATGACTGATGGTACGAATTTCTCAACGCACAACAAATACTACTCAAGTTCTCGTCCCACATCTTATGGTCTTTCTTCAAATAGGCTCGGATTCCCGCTATAAGCGACCTATTCACTCTCTCGGAGGCATTTGATTGTGGTGAATATATGGCAGTGTAGGTATGAGTAATCCCATATTTGGTCAAGAAGGCGTTGAACTCGTTTGCCTTAAATTGACTGCCATTGTCGCTCACCACAATCTCCGGCACTCCATACACGTGAAATATCTGGCTTTCCAAAAACTTCTGAATAGCGCTGGCTGTAAACTTCCGAAGCGGACAGACCCAGTGAAATTTGGTCAAGTGGTCGAGAACGACCAATATCCCCGTGTGACCACTCCTACTGCGTGGGTAAGGACCAAGAATATCTATATAGAGGCGCTGAAAAGGGCGGGTGGAAAAACTGTGGTTTCCCATTGGCGGTCTCATCACAAAATTGGGTGCTTTTGTCGTTTTACAGACATCGCAGCCCTGTATATATCTCTTGACATCCCGCACCAAACCAGGCCAATAGAGATTCCTCCTTATCAAATCCAAGGTCTTATATATTCCACCGTGAGCCGTAACTGGCGAATCGTGTGCCCGAGAAATGATCTGCTGTCGGAGATTACTCGGTACCCAGAGCTTCCAAGCGTTTTGCTCTTGTAGCTCGTCACCAGAGTAATGTTCTGTCCGTATATAAACAAAGTCGTCGACTACCTTAATATCAGGGAATTTACTTCCGTCACTAGCAATCCTATCCTTCAATTCCTGATAATCACCATCACGAAAATGGGGGGAATCCAAATCAATTTCGGGTGCTACAGCCTCTAGAGATGCAATTTCCTCATCGGGAATTCTGGATAATGCGTCCGGGACAACGTTATCCCTACCCTTCCGATGGCTAACCGTAAATCTATAACCCTGAAGTTGAAGTGCCCAACGGGCCAGTCTACCGGTGAGGTTAGGTTGACGCATAAGCCACACCAGACTACTATGATCAGTAATGACTTCGAACTCTTGCATCTCTAAATAGCATCGAAATCTTTTGATTGCCTCCAGCGCCGCCAAGCATTCACGCTCGGTGACACTGTAATTCCTCTGAGCGGAGTTGAGCTTCCGACTCATATAGGCCACAGGTCTCTCTTGGTCTTCCTCGTCCAATTGCACCAGTACGGCCCCTATGCCATAATCACTGGCATCGCAATGAAGGAAGAATTTTTTGTCAAAATCGGGGTTTATGAGAACAGGAGCAGTAGTAAAAAGTCGTTTGATCTTGTCAAAAGCATCTTGTGCCTCTGCGGTCCAGGTGAATTTCCTCTTAGTGGATACTAGCTCGGTAATGGGGAAAACAACTGTAGCAAAATTACTAATAAATCGGCGGTACCACCCCGCCAAACCCAAGAAGCCGCGAACCTGCTTCAGGTTTTTGGGTACTGGCCAATTATTAATGGCACTAACCTTGTCCTCGTCGGTGGTAATCCCTCCATTGCCTATTACATAACCAAGGTAGTTCACCTTTGTGACACAAAACCTGCTCTTGTTGATGTTAAGCGTCAGGTTAGCCTTCCTAAACTGAGAAGCAATACGAATCAGCACCTCAATATGAGTCGCAAAGTCGGCCGTGACAATTATCAGATCGTCGAGATACCCAAACACGCAATGACGCAGATCCGGTGGTATGATCTGGTCCATCAACCTACACATCGTCTGAGGCGCGTTGCATAATCCGAAGGGCATCACGACGAACTGATAAAGGGGTCTCCCAGGTATTGTGAAAGCTGTCAAGGGTTAGAGGGCTCATCTAGGGCAATCTGCCAATAGGCGTCCTTAAGATCCAGCTTCGATATCACATTTGCCTTTGGCAGCCTAGAGAAGATTCCTTCAATCGAGGGGAGAGGATATGCATCTTTCCTCGTCACGCTATTCAATCTCCGCGCGTCCAGGCATAATCGGATCTTGTCGGGTTTAACCACGAGTCTCATTGGAGAACTCCAAGGCGAAAATGACGGTTCAATTACCCCAAGAGAAAGCATTCGGTCTATCTCCTTGAAAATCAATTTTTCGATAGCCGGGGAGACAGGGTAATGTCTTGATGATGTTTGATGGGGGTAGCCCCGCCAACATCAATTTTATGGTCAATCAAACCTGTGCGACCCAGACCCTGCCTCTCGAAGCTTGGAAACAATGATATTACCGCATCCAGTTGAGCCCTTTCCTGCCCCACCAAAGGAAAAGATATCTCCTCTTGGTCACCATCATTCAAAGGCAATGGAGTCGGTTCTGGAATCTCAGTAAATCTCGGGGGATCCCCCGATGAATTGTCACAACTAAGTACATCCACAGACCCAAGAATACTGTCGAACAAATGGAAGGACTTACAAAAATCGACACCTAATATGAGCCTTTGCGAAATCGATGGAATTAAGAATAGTTTTATGCAATGCGACCGATTCCTGAATCTAACTTCAACATCAATCCAACCCAGTACAGTCTGTGGAGTCCCATCCGCGGTCCGAACAGATGGTTTACATTTGGCATAATGCGGGAAATCGAACAAAGCTAAATCTGAACCTAAACAACTGATATTGGCCCCAGTGTCTATCAGTCCATACTCAGTGAAATTTAAAAACGATATTTTTGCGTAATAACGCATGTCCTTAGGGTTAGATATTATGGCAGAGACAAGGAATTTCTTCGAAAGTCTTCTCAATTTAAAATATTGTCGCAGTCGCAAAGTCGAACGTCTGGGTTTAATATCCAGCCGCACCACAGAATCAACGTTGAAAATTTCATCACGTTTCCGTATGTAATTCGCTAACCTTCTATGGTAAGGTAAACGGGGAAATAAAAGATTCCGAGCGGGTAAATTACCAGAGTCCGTCTGGGAAGGTCTTTGTAAAATCGTGATAGTTTGCTGAATGTCAGGGGAATAACGTCTTGTCTCTGAAATTCTCTCATTCGTCCCCCTATGGTCTGGTTGAGTCGAGCCTACAACTATAATTGCTCCTTTGTCGGAGCTAGGGGTTGGTAGTTTTTTGAAGGTGTACCAGAGTTAGACCTGCACTTCGCACAGTTCGGTTTATACGTCCTTTTGGCACCACAGCCATAACAAAATACCTGCCTATCCTCGAGACAGTCCTGCCAGTGGTGACCTTTACAATCGCAGTTCCAGCATTGGGACAAAGACAACGGTCCTCGCAAGGCATTAACCTCACCCTCCGATTCAAGCCCTAAATCGTCCCCTTCGTGGTCAATCTCCGATATCTGTCTCCTGCCAGTCAAGTTATTGTTATGCCGAATGGCCATATTCCTGCGCACGTGCTCGTCGTTGAGGAAATTCTCGCGTCTGTGTACTAATTGACGTAAATGGGACACTGATCGAATTTGGATATATAGGAGTTCCTGCCGAATTTCGGGGCGCAAGTTCCGGGTCAAAGTTTCGACGACCTCTGTCTCTAACATAGGCGTATCTAGACGATCTATTATACCAGAAATCGAATCAAAAAACATATCGAAAGTCTCTCCAGGCCTTTGTTTCCTATTGCGGATTTCCTCCCTAAGATCCGACGAAGTTTTAAAGTCAGCATATTGCGACCGCAGGGCATGACAGAAATCCTCCCATTGAATAATGGGGACTTGCTTCCGATATCGCCACAACCAATCTCTAGCTCGACCCGAAAGTAATATTTGCAAATTCCTACATATAACAGACAAATCTCCTTCGAAATAATCCAATGTAAGCGCTCTCACTCTGTATAAGAACTCTTCGACGTTAAGTCCATTTTGAGTCCCATCGAAGCGAAGATTCCATCCCTGAATAATTGAGGATATCTTGTCAACGGTATAAGGCAATCGATAATTGGAAGATATATTCGAGTTATGATCCGGGACCTGATCTGCAGCAGACGAGCCTGCACGTCCTCTATTCTCAGTCGGCCTATCTCCTGAATTACTATGATTAAAACGGCGACCTGCCATAAAACTATGCCTTATGTTCGATGCTTGTGGTTGTCCATTAGCATGCAAACCACCACCCCATGCAGAAGATATATTAAGGGAATTTAACAACCTAGACATAGTCTCCTCTATCATACGATTAATATAATTGTAGTCAACACCAGCCCTATTAGTCTGATGGTCATGTGAGCTACTATTCGGAGCAACCTCCTGGTCAATCGCTTCCTTAGGCCTCGAACCACTCTCGGGGTTACTCAGCTCCTGAGCCGCATCACGGGGCAGCTGGCCTTCGTTAAATAAGCCACGACTATAACTGCGGGTTGCATACGCCCTTGCCCCCCTAGGTTTCCCTTTACCACCAGGTTTCCTTATTTGTCCATCTGGTGGAACTGAATCGACATTCGGAGAGTCAAAACTATGCGCTATAACACTAGAAATATTAAAATTATATCCGCGTAACTCTGACAGTTGGCAAGACCTTTTGCAGATCGGACATTGCGAACTAGAAGACAAAAAATTCTCTATACAATGCCTATGAAAAATGTGACCACATTCCTGTAGGATCACACAGTTCTGATCTTCTAATAAATTTTCAACGCAAATGGAACATAGATTCACGGAATCCACACCAGACGCAGTGGCACCTGCGGTTGCCCTAGGTGGAGTCCTTCCAAGTGACATCTTCTCAAACTAGTGAAATCTGAACAATAGCAAAATATTTGCAAAATTATTCGCAAATTGGGCAACCAAATCCTGAATTTGGATTAGGTACTATAAAATATAAGTGGTAACTTAGAAACTATCAAAAATTCAATCAATACAATTCATTATAAGAGTTCTCTCTCTGACGACAGAACCGAAATGGGGATTTGGGACCATAGCAACCAATATAGGCATAACAAGACCATTCTATGGAACCTTTGGGGGATGTTATACAGTCATATCTATCTTACAAATCAGCTGAACCCTCTCATCCTTGAGATTCTCTACACGAAGTAGGACAGAAACTTGCGGCCTGCAAAATCTCTGTAATTCCATAAATCGATTAGATGCTGATAGCTCAGTTCAATAGATACAAAATCGAACAAGCTCCAAAAGTTAAAACAAAGATAAGTTTCCCTCAAACTCATCAGCCTACCATTGAATCAAGTGTAACCTACAAGATGGTTAGCCTATTCGAACTTGGAACCTCAAATAGCTAATATTCCTAGGTCGTGGCTACAAATGTTCTTCTGGCGACTTCGCTAAATCCAAGATGACTACACTTTGTTTCTATATGTGAACTCTAAAAACTATAAACAAATTTTGAGCCAACAAAGGACTTTTATATCCTTCTCGGGCCCCACGTTGGGCGCCAATTATTGTAATGTGCCTTGGTTAGGAATGCATAATTTTTATTAAAATTATCATGTTTTCATTTCCAGCAGAATATTGTTCAATAGAACGGAGTAGGATGTGGGAGTTCTGGTCAGCTAGCAAAAGCAGTCGGCTGGGGGGGTTCGTGTCCTTTCCTTCCTATATACGGTTAACCACTACAATAATAAATTAACTCCTTTTTTTTTTTTTTTTTTTTTTTTAAAGAAAAATGCATTACTTTATCCACAAAATTATTAAAACCAAGTCGTCAAACAAAACAAAAAAAAAAAAAAACAAGCCCCAGATATTAACGACTCGAATTGAAATCTAACACAAGCTATATTGGTTTGGCCTTGGTCACGAAAATATTCTGACTACTCCAGGATGTTAATGGGAGAGTCACGCCTCGTTACCCTTCCCTTTCCGATGTCCTTATGGCAGTTAATTAGATTACAGGACCCCATAACGAAACCTTTAATTACCCCATTATACCATCAGTTCCGTCGTCATCATAGAGAAACTCTAAAGATTACGTTTATTCCATCTCTATGTATTTGTATTCATAAACAAGAATTTCTTTTGGTATTCATATGAGAAAAATGTCTCAATCTAATACAAAAATTTCAATATCTTAAACTAATGCTAACGCGTGATAAAAATAAATATATGAAAACAAATTACTGGATATAATGATAAATGATGCATGTAGCATAGTAGGCGTGTAGGGTGCCTTATATGAAATAAATAAAAACTTCATTAGCACTTGATAATGATGTTACCCATTAATAATTAAAATATCTATAAAGAAATAACAAAAAATTACTATGTACATGGGTATACCAAAACAAAAGTAAAAGACTTTACCATTGCATCTTATAATCAAAACAAAAATAAAATAGATTCTTTTTCTTTCATCTTCGGGTGAGAAGAGTTTCTCTGAATCTGAATGAAAAATGACAGAGCTCACAACATCAAAACTGCATAAAGCAATCAAGTACTGCGATCAAAGAGACAAAAAAAAAATTATGAGAGCAGCTTTACCGCCCACGCAAACTCTTCCTAGCTGTATTCTCTTTCTTTAAGAGATTTAAGAGACAAGAGTACAAAAAATAAAGAGAAAATCAAGAGACTTACCGAACGTGATGATGTTGAGAAGGCCTTTTCAATATCAGCTCCGTTGGTTTATGCTGCAAGCTAAAATAAATTTATGGGTGCGCTTTGTACCCACTCTCGTCTTATCCATTATCGGGGCTTTTATATGAGCTATGTCAATTTCAATTGGGCATCTAGCTTAATGGTAATATCTGCTATGGTATATATACACTCGAAAAATTTAATCAGTTAATTTAGAATAACATGGTGAATATGATAGAAAGTGAGGATTTCTATTATTAACTCGCAAATCAAAAACAAATTTTTATACTGGAACTAATTTTTAAATTATTCTTTTTTTTATTTTTTATGGGGTTTCGAAAGTTTAATAATAATGTAGCACATTTCTTTACTAGTTTTTTTTTTTTTTTTTTTTTTTTTTAATTTTAAAAGATATCATTCGATTAAACTATAGAAAAAAAAATTTTTTTTTTTTTCTTTGTTTATTTTTGGTAACTCATGTTTAATTCACACACTTTTTATCATATACACATTGTTTTCTCCGTTTCGGCTGGATGTGTCGCAAAAATTCCTTTACGATAAAATTAATTAAATTTCAAAATAAATTTTACTCTTTTAACTTTTAATTCTTAAACGAGCTGCGACTTTGATCTTCATTGATGTCGTCTCCCATCTGTCTTTCGATGTTTTGCCTGAGTACCGTATGGTGATTAGACATAGGCTCGTGTATGGGACTATGACATAAAACGGCAAAACTACATTTATGAAATGACCCAAACTGGTTGTGTTTTCGTCCTCTTTATTTTATTTTCTCTGTTTCCAAGTAGACCAATGGACAGTGGCGGGGTAAAAATAGTCAATCTTTGAGACTTCCAAAGCACTGTAATATACGAGGGTTTCAGCCCTCTAGATGAAATTAAACGTTTATGCTCTCCACGGAAAATATTGCGATGCCAATATTTCTTTTGGGTCTCAAAGAGAATGGACACTGCTAAAGCAGATTCCCGTGTTGATTCCCAAAAATTCGTTGCCAGACGGAACTTTAAGCCAAGCCTACCATGCGTTCATGGTATTCCATGGGTGACGAGATTCACCCCAGAAATCTTGTGCGTAAGATTTAAGCACCGTCTGCAAAAAGACAAATACATTCTCTAGCACTTTGCATATCTACAATCAATTCTGAAATAATTCCCTTACCTGGGACTTTAGAAGTTTTGGGTGAACACGTCTTTCAGAGTACGTCTTAATAAAATATTATCCTATAACGTGGCTTTATACTTTCGAAACACTTATAAAACCTTATCAAAACCAATTGAGCCAGAATAAATAATCTCCACCTTCACTTCAAAATATCTCGTGGATTGATGAGATTAAGGGAGATATCTTTTCCACTTAGATCTTCTTCACTTGGCTGGTCGAATCGAAAGAGGAAGTCTTCTCTATTCCTCGAGTATAGGAAGTCGGTACTAGCTACCAAGTAGTCACAAATATGGATTACTTAATGAAACACATGGCCTTTTCAGCAAGCATTTTGCTTGTTGTTATAGCCCAATTGCTGTCACACCATATGACACAAAAGAATCGCATGCGGTAAAAATGACAAGTAAACAAAGCAGAAACCGTTGCAGTTCAAAATGCACATTCAAGTACAACAAGTCCATTACACTATTCACCTGCAAGAGAGCACTTGGAACGCACTGGGTATATAGTGCAGTTACCAGACCTATAACTAATATTATTTATATGGTGCTTGAAACGTCCACCTACATAGAAAAAAATAAAAATCGGTTTCGATCACGAAAATACTTGATGCAACTATTTTTATATCCTCCACCATAAGATGGGGGGTGTACTAATTTCGTTATTCTGTTTGTAACTACTCGAAATATTCGTCTGAGACCCCATAAAGTATATATATTCTTGATCGTCGTGACATTTTATGTCGATCTAGCCATGTCCGCCCGTATGTCTCTCCGTTCGTCCGTCCGTCTGTCTGTCGAAAGCACGCTAACTTCCGAAGGAGTGAAGCTAGCCGCTTGAAATTTTGCACAAATACTTCTTATTAGTGTAGGTCGGTTGGTATTGTAAATGGGCCATATCGGTCCATGTTTTGATATAGCTGTCATATAAACCGATCTTGGGTCTTGACTTCTTGAGCCTCTAGAGGGCGCAATTCTTATCCGATTGGAATGAATTTTGGCACTACGTGTTTTGTTATGATATCCAACAACTGTGCCAAGTATTGTTCAAATCGGTTTATAACCTGATATAGCTGCCATATAAACCGATCTTGGGTCTTGACTTCTAGAGCCTTTAGAGTGCGCAATTCTTATCCGATTGGAATGAAATTTCGCACGACGTGTTTTGTCATGATATCCAACGACTATGCCAAGAATGGTTCAAATCGGTCTATAACCTGATATAGCTGTCATATAAACCGATCTTGGGTCTTGACTTCTTGAGCCTCTAGAGGGCGCAATTCTTATCCTATTTGAATGAATTTTGGCACGACGTGTTTTGTTATGATATTCAACAACTGTGCCAAGTATGGCTCAAATCGGTTAATAATGTGGTATAGCTGTCATATAAACCGATCTGGGATCTGGACTTCTTGAGCCTCTAGAGGTCGCAATTATTATCCGATTTGCCTGAAATTTTATACGACGGATTCTCTCATGACCATCAACATACGTGTTTATTATGGTCTGAATCGGTCTATAGCCCGATACAGCTCCCATATAAATCGATCTCTCTATTTTAGTTCTTGAGCCCCCAAAGGGCGCAATTCTTATTCGAATTGGCTGACATTTTACACAGGCCTCCAACGTATAATTTAATTGTGGTCCAAACCGGACCATATCTTGATATCGCTCTAATAGCAGAGGAAATCTTTTCTTATATCTTTTTTCCCAAAGAAGAGATGCCCGGAAAAGAATTCAACAAAAGCGATCCATGGTGGGGGTATATAAGATTCGGCCCGGCCGAACTTAGCACGCTTTTACTTGTTTTAATTGAAACTGCTTCAATCACGAAAATGATAATACCAATCACCCGTTTTGAAAAGGTGATTGAAACAAATTTTAATTAAAAAAATTGCATATTTAATTTAACAATGATTGAAATTTCCAATAATTTTTTAAGTGATCCAATTAAAAAATTATTAAAATTTTTAAAATTTTCAATTAATTTAAATTAGAAATGTAATATTGTATGAAAATATTCTGTGGCTGGACATAGGCTAACAGTAATCATTTTTATACCCTCCACCATAAGATGGGTGGTATACTAATTTCGTCATTCCGTTTGTAACTACTCGAAATATTCGTCTGAGACCCCATAAAGTATATATATTCTTGATCGTCGCGACATTTTATGTCGATCTAGCCATGTCCGTCTGTCTGTCCGTCCGTCCGTCCGTCTGTCCGTCCGTCCGTCCGTCCGTCCGTCTGTCTGTCGACAGCACTCTAACTTCCGAAGGAGTAAAGCTAACCGCTTGAAATTTTGCACAAATACTTCTTATTAGTGTAGGTCGGTTGGTATTGTAAATGGGTCATATCGGTCCATGTTTTGATGTAGCTGCCATATAAACCGATCTTGGTTCTTGACTTCTTGAGCCTCTAGGGTGCGCAATTCTTATCCGATTGGGATGAAATTTTGCACGACGTGGTTACTTATGATGTCCAAAAACTGTGCCAAGTATGGTTCAAATCAGTCTATAAACTGATATAGCTGCCATATTAACCGATCTTGGGTCTTGACTTCTTGAGCCTCTAGAGTGCGCAATTCTTATCCGATTGGGATGATTTTTTGCACGAACTATTTTGTTATGATATCCAACAACTGTGCTTAGTATGGTTTAAATCGGTTCATAACCTGATATAGCTGTCATATAAACAGATCTGGGGACTTGACTTCTTGAGCTTTTAGAGGGCGCAATTATTATCCGAGTTGCCTGAAATTTTGTACGACGGATACTCTCATGACCATCAACATATGTGTTTATTATGGTCTGAATCGATCTATAGCTCGATACAGCACCCATATAAATCGATCTCTCTATTTTACTTCTTGAGCCCCCAATGGGCGCAATTCTTATTCGAATTGGCTGACATTTTACACAGGACTCCAACATATAATTTAATTGTGGTCCAAACCGGACCATATCTTTATATCGCTCTAATAGCAGAGCAAATCTTTTCTTATGTCCTTTTTTTGCCGAAGAAGATGTGTCGGGAAAAGAACTCGACAAATGCGATCCATGGTGGAGGGTATATAAGATTTCGTCTAGAAATTTAAAAAAATAGTCAAAAGACTGTTGTGGAGGAGTTCTATCTTTCATATATAGAATTTATTTATAAAAATTTTGAGCGGCTAGACTTTATCAAAAACGGACAGTCATAACAGTGTTGTAGGATCTAAAAATTTTCCGATTTAATTAAAAAAAAAAAAAAAAAAATTATCGTCCGATTTGACGAAATATGCACGTGGTGTTTTGGTGTCACTTCCAAAAACCGTGATAAGTTTGGTTTAAATCGGTCCATGTTGTGCAGTGTGCATAGTGTTACCAAATCGAAAAATCTTTTACACTAAACTTAACATGGTCAATTTTGAGGAGTTTTCCAATAAACATGCAAAATTTGGGGACCTTAGTGGATCCAGAGGCTGATACATGGGGCTTGAGAAAATTTTCCTACGGCCGCAACCTCGTTTTCCTTTTTTCTTTCCAAAAATCTTCTTTTTCATTTTATTTCTTCTATCAAAACCATCATATATTAAGCAGCAGTAATTTTCAGCAGATTTTTTCAGCAATCAGACTATTGTTCTGAAATTGCAGAACTACTGCTGTAATAACAAAACTACTGCTGTAATATCAGCATAATTAACTATTATATTAACAGTCAGCATACACTGTTTGCTATTTTCGACAGACGTTTTTTTATGAGCGTAGTATTGGAAAGCCCAAGGGATTGATTCATTAATTAGAGAACATGGATTATTTAAATTCAATTTCGATGAAACTTGCTGTTAACTCTTCAAATTTTGCAACAATAGCTTTTCCCAAAAAGTGGTTTGCAAACATTGTGCAACCAACGTGCGACATTCACTGACAATCGGGTAGAGTGATTCATAGACAGACTGCTAGATGTCACACAACACACATACATATGTAGTGAGATGGGGCATAAAGCAGTAGGGGCAGCATCAACACAACAGACAATATTGGCAAGCAACAACTCTAACAAATAATGACAAAATAGGCCTGATTTATGTTTACAACGCGAACGTGACAATCTTAGGAATACGTGCCAAATTGCCACAATTGCATAACTTGGTGACGTTGTACGAATAAATCAATACGGAAGAATTTGCAGAGCACCCACCATATAGTATATACGCTTGCTCCGCAGTCCTGCTGTAATATTCGACATGAGAGTAGCCCAGCTTATATAGAAGCTGCTACACAATACACCATCGGACAGTGACAAAGCCACCCAAATATAGACATAAACTAATTCTTCGACATTCACTTTGTATTCTTTTGGACATAAATGTGTTTGAATGTGTGCGTGTGGGTGAGCTGTAGAGTAACAATGTTATTTATAGTAAATAGTGGTAACACTATGATCCAACAACAAACATTAACACTAAAACGTATTACACTTACAGTGGTACGGAAAAATATTACTTTTGGAAACATTTCACAAAGAAAATTTTATAAACTGTGTGGGAATGAAAACTGAAACTTAGTTTAAATAACGAGATCATTTAATTCGATTAGGTATTTAGTTTATTGTTTACAGTGTCGACTTAGTAATATCTTGCACCACTCGATTGAATTTACTATGGTAGTATAAGTAAAGATCGGGTGATATATGTGTATGGCGCTATTATCAAATTTTAAATGATTTTGAATGGGATTTGGAAATGGAAATTTGCAGAGGTTTCCAGGTGCTTTTATACCCTACACCATAATAAGGGGTTTATAATCATTTTGTCATTAAGTTTTTAACAAATCTAACCATTGATCTGGGATCCAACAAAGTATATATATTCTTGTTCATCTCGACACTCTAAGACTGTCGGAAGCACGCTTAATTTCGAAGGAATAAAGCTAGGCGAAAGAAAACTTCCCTTAAGTGTAGGTCGGTTGGGATTATAAAAGGGCTGTATCGGTCCATGTTTTGATATTGCTGCCATATAAACCGATCCTGGATCTTGACTTCTTGAGCCTCTAGAGGGCGCAATTATTATCCGATGTGCTGAAATTTTACCTGAAATGGTTACTTTTGATTTCAGACAACTGTGCCAAGTATGGTCTAAATCGGTTCATAACTTGACGTAGCTCCCGTATAAACCAATCTCGGATCTTGACTTCTTGAGCCGATAGAGGGCGCAATTTCCCATGAAGTGGTTTGTTTGATTTCAAACAACTGTGCCAAGTATGGTCTAAATCGATTCAAAACCTGATATAGCTCCCATATAAACCGATCTTCTGATTATACTTTTTGAGCCTCTAGAGGGCACCATTCATCGAGATGGACGATGGGTAATTACCCAAAAGGTATTAACTCGGTTAGTTGGGTAAATACCCGGGTTTTATACCCGATAGCTATCGGGTATACCCCATTTTTACCCGATAGCTGGGTATTTATAATTTTGCAGTTATCTTGGGTATAAAAACATTTTCTAAACAATTTTTGATGATTTCGTATTATGTGTATATAAACCTGATCTTCTAATACCATAAAATCGGATTTTAGTTATACATAGCCGCTTTATAGACCGATCTCAAGACTTAAAATCTTGAGGCAATAAATTGGTAATTTTTCATCCGATTTCGATGAAATTAGTCACAGTGAGTTTTGGTAGACTCCTACTCATTTCTGTGAAATGTGGTTCTGATCGGACTATATTTGAGTATAGCTGCCCAATAGACCGACCCCCCGATCGCCCGATATAGGGTATTTAGACCATAAAAGATCCATTTATTTCCCGATCCCGATGAAATATGGCACAGTGTGTTCTGGTAGATACCTAACTATTCCTATCAAATAAGGTCCATATCGGACCATATTTGGATATATCTGCCATATAGACCGATTTCCCTCTGATCGATTTAACTGATGTCGATGCCATTATAAAATACACAACAATACCGATGGCTCACATTTGCAACTGCTTTGCAATCGAGGTTATCACGTTTATATGTATAATTCGAAAAAAATATTTCCTTTCTATTTGATCCCGGATAATTGATTTTCCCGGTTAATGGAATGATGGATAATTGAGGCCACACTGTATTACAAAACTAGTAAGGAAAGGGTAAATTCTTAGTATTATTTTTAATAAATGGAAACAATGTTTGAATCTTGTCATACATAAATTTTGTGCATACTTACTAAAATATCGAAAAGAATAGCAAGATGTTTTTACATTAAGACCAAATTCTAACTGCCGCAGTTTTAAAGGCGAATATCGGTTAAAAAATATAAATGGGAGCTACACCTAAACTTAGACCAATTTTGATGAAATTCTACGTACTACTTTTAATAAATAGAAACTATGTGTAAATCTTGTCATCAGTTAATTTTATGTATACTTACTTAAATGTTTTTTACATTTGGACCCAAATTCCAACTACCTCAGTTTTAAAGGCGTATATTGGCTAAAAAAATGGGAACTACACATAAAATAAGACCAATTTTAATGAAATTTTGCCCAGAACACTTTATGCAACATTTTGTAAAGATTCGACCAAAATTATAGCTACTACATCATATGGTCATATCGGATGAAAGATACTTATGGGAAATATATCTAAATCTCATAAAATTTTGGTGAAAATTTGCCCACATTTGTAAAGATCAGATCAAAATTGTGGCTTATACAGCATTAATAGGCCAAATCGGATGAAAGATATGAGATATTATAAGAGCTTTACCTATATCTAAATCCGATTTTGATGAAATTTTTCACAATTATTACAACGTCAAAAAAAGCACTTCATGCCAAATTTTGTAAAGATCGGATGAAATTTGTGACTTCTACGGCTTCTTCTTCTACGACAAATGCGACCTGTACCTCGATTGCAAGAATGTATGAACAGACAGATAGACGGACATAGTAAAAAGTCCAGTGTGAACACAGGACATGGCCAACGGGAGACCTCAATTTTTTTTTTTAATTGTGGTCGCTAGTGGGAGCTGCAACTGGCCATCGGCGGTGGTAGTATTTGCGAATGCCTTTGTTTTATAGTGAAAGTTTCTGCGAATAAGCTTCAGTATTTTGATGAAATTTTTTCATTCATCAAACACAATCCGGTGAATATTGGATAACTTATGAACCCAAATTCTGTACAGACATTGAGTGGTCTAATAAGTAGTCACTAAAGTCATTGTTTAATTTTGTAGAACAAAATTTTGATTTTTTGGCAGCTATATCCAAATATAAATCGAGCTGAACCATAAAGGACACGGATTTCCAAAAGCCTAACACAAGTTAGGGCGTCAAATTTCAACGAAATCGGATAATAAATGCGCTCAAGAGTTCTTTCTATATGGCAACTATATAACGGAAGGCTTAAAACAACTAATTTTTTCAAATTTCAGCAAAGTTGGATAAAATATAAAGCTTTTATGGGCATTACACTCTTTATCCTCAGATCGATCTATATAGTAGCTATATCCAAATATGTCCGATTTGGCCAGTTAAAGAACTTAACCAGCGTACATCAAAAAGACGTCTTTGTGCCAAATGTCAGCTCAATATCTATTGGGTTGCCCAAAAAGTAATTGCGGATTTTTTAAAAGAAAGTAAATGCATTTTTAATAAAACTTAGAATGAACTTTAATCAAATACACTTTTTAAATATTTTTTTTCTAAAGCAAGCTAAAAGTAACAACTGATAACTGACAGAAGAAAGAAAGCAGTTACAGAGTCACAAGCTGTGAAAAAATTTGTCAACGCCGACTATATGAAAAATCCGCAATTACTTTTTGGGCAACCCAATAAATTTTTGAAGGCTGTATAGTGATCACAACAGATAGACGGACAGACACACGGACATCGTTAAATCGTCTTAGAATTTTACGACGATCCTAAATATATACATACTTTGTAGGGTCGGAAATTGATATTTCGATGTGTTGCAAACGGAATGACTTAAGGATTATACCCAGTATCCTACGGTGGTGGGTATAAAACTAAGAAAAGGTGGAAGAACTAAAAATCAGAAATAAGAAAAGATTTCTATGTTAATGTAGTTGTTAACTTTTTTTCTTTCTTAAAAGGTGTTACAATGTTCGCTTTGGCGAACATTTTCATACCCTCCACCATAGGATAGGGGTATACCAATTTCGCCATTTCGTATGTAACACCTCGAAATATGCGTCTAAGACCCCATAAAGTATATATATATTTGATCGTCATGAAATTTTCGATCTAGCCATGTCCGTCCCTCTGTCTGTCGAAAGCATGCAAACTTTTGGAAGGAGTAAAGCTAGCCGCTTGAAATTTTACACAAATAATTTTTACTAGTGCAGGTCGGTTGGGAATTAAAAGAGCCAAATCGGTCCATGTTTTGATATAACTGCCATTAACCGATCTTGGGTCTTGGCTTCTTGAGCATCTAGAGGTCGAATTGACTTAAGTTTTGCACGTGGTGGTTTGGTATCACTTCAAACATCTGTGGTAAGTATGTTTTGAATCGGCTCATAACCTGATATAGCTGCCATATAAACCGATCATAGGTCTTGACTTCTTCAGCTTTTAGAGGGCGCAATCCTTATCCGATTTGGCTGAAATTTTGTACGAGGTGTTTCGTTCTGACTTGCAACAATTGTGCTAAGTGTGGATCAAATCGGTCCATAACCTGGTGTAGCTGCCATATAAACCGATCTTGGATCTTGACTTCTAGGGCCGCTAGAGGACGCAATTCTCATCCGATTTGGCTGAAATTTTGCATGAGGTGTTTTGTTATGACTTGCAACAACAGTGCTCAGTATGGCGGTACATAACCTGATATAGCTGTCATGTAAACCGATCTGGGATCTTCACTTGACTTGGGCCTCTATAGGGCGCAATTCTCATCCCATTTGGCAGACTTTTTGTACAATGGCTTTTCCCATGACGTTCAACATACGTGTCCAATCTGGTCTGAATCGAACTGTAGCGTGATACAGCTCCCATATAAACCGATCTCCCGACTTTATTTCTTGTGCACCTACAAGATGCAATTCTTATTCGAATGGACTGAAATATTACACAATGACTTCTATAATGTTCAGCATTCAATTCATTAATGGTCCGAATCGGGCTAAAACTTGATATAGCTCCAATAACATAACAGTTCTTATACATTATTTTTTGTTTGCCTAAAAAGAGATCCGGCGCAAAGAACTCGACGGATGCTATCCATGGTGAAGGGTATATAAGATTCGGCCCGGCCGAACTTAGCACGCTTTTACTTGGTATGATTACTTTTTTTAGACAATTGATGTTGAAGCAAAAGAACTTGCTGATTTCATTCAATAGCACATTCTCTCATTACTTATGAACAAAGATGAACACGAAAGAGGACAAAGATAACACAAAGCTACAGTATTCCGTTGCAATAGTTAAGAGTGCAAACATAGTTCTGTGATATTAGTTTTTAACTTTTCGCTGCAATATTTTACATTTTATTTTTTTTTTGACCCGGGCCCGCTTTGGGGGTGTTTTGGGAAAGGGGTGATGCCCTAAATACATGGTCCTATGTTTGGATATCAAATTCGTATTCTACTCCCAAATACCTTAAGTTAAGCCCCATATTGCGATGGTCACTAAAAATTGCTGTTTGTGGGGTATTTTGGGAAAGGGGTAGACCCCAGAAAATTGGTCCCGGAAATGGGTATTAATTCTTGCTCTACCCCCCAATACCTTTCATTTAAGCTCCACATTGACATGGTCGGTAAATATGCCCGATTTAGGGTTGTTTTGGGGATTGGGGTGGTCCCCCAAACGCTTAGCCCGGAAAATATATCAGCAACGTGCTCTATTCTCTCTATATATCATTTATTTGAACCCCATATTGCCATTGCCCTCAAAATTGGATATCAAATTCGTTTTCTAATCTCATTTAAACTCCTTACTGCAAAAGTCAGCAAATATGACCGGTTTGGGGTATTGGCCCTAAAAGCTATGAATATTTAGTTCCACTCTCTTTAGGACCCAAATACGTCTTATTTGGGGTTGTTATGGTGGTGGATCGTCCCCCTAATGTTGGCCCTTAATGTAGATATCAGATACGTGGTCTACTCTCACTTACCTTTAATTTGAGCCCCATATTTCTATAGTCGGCAAACATGACCGTCTTGGGGGATGGGCGGCCACTCAGTGAGTTGGCTTTGAAAATATATATCGGATTCGTGTTCCACTTTAAAACCCCTCTTATTTGAGCCTTATATTGCTATAGTCAGAAAATACTTACTACTTGGGTGGTGTTGTGGTGGTGGGGTGGCCCCATAGGCACTTTCCCGAATATTGATATCACATTCGTGCTTTACTCCCAAAGACCTCTCATTTGGGCCCCATATTGCTATGGTCGTAAATTTGTCCCCTTTGGGGATGTTTTTTGCTGAGAGGCGGCCCCCAAACACTTGGTCCCATATTTGGATATCAGATTTTTATTCAACATTCAAATACCTTTTATTTAAGCCCCATATTCCCATGGCCAGTAAACAAGTCCTGTTTGGGTGTTTTGGGAAAGGGGTGGTCCCCCTAGCACCTGGTCCCACATTTGGATGTCAGATTCGTATTCTACTCGCCAATACCTTTCATTTGAGTCCCATATTACCATGGTCGGTAAATATGTCCGATTTAGGGGTGTTTTGGGGGCTGGGGTGGTCCCCCTAGCACTTGGTCCGACAATTGGATATCAGATATGTTTTCTTATCCTAAATACCTTTCATTTGAGTCCCATATTGTCGTGATTGGTCTAAATATATGTTTAGTAGGTTTTAGGGTGGGGCAGCCCCCCTAGGTACCCCATCCGAAATTTGGATACCAAATTTTTATTTTTAGGGTACTATATGAGGGCACACACAATTTCGCTCAAATCGCACTACCCATCTCTGAGATCTGGCGTTTCTGAAAATTAGGGTAAGGGGGTGATCTGGGTGATCATTTCGTGGTTTTAAAATTGTGTTTCCCAGTCTATTTCCATTTCATTGCTGGTGTAATTCAAATAATTTATAATTAAATATTTCTAATTATTTTCAAGTTTTTTGCCTGTTCAGGCGAAGATCATTTAACAATGAAAAGGGAAAGCCAAAGATCGTAACACACACCAATCAAAATGGGACGCGTTTCGTAGTTTGGTTAGTATAACTCATCGGCCATATTAGGTGTGCAGGCTTCAAGGGCCATATATTGGTAGGTGGAACATATACCGAATATACAGCGAGAACTTGTCTACGATGTAAGCACGACACTAACACAAGTTTGACCCCTTTCACGCTTGCGACTACCTAGCTTCCATGGCATACATATGTCATTTGTGTGCATCTTTTTGAAATGACGAAACGGGTCCCAAAGTGCTTGGTGTGTTTTGTGATTTCTGGCTCTCCTTTTCCATTGCAAAAGTCTTCGAAAATTGAGCTCGTCTTGGAAGAAACACGAAAAATTACTAATTATTCTTTGGAAAAGTTATTCAGGCTAACAAGCATAATATTTTATTTAAAGTCGTTTTTAAATAATATTTTTTCTACAGATAAAATTTCAATTAAATAATAAAATGAGAATAAAGAAAAATTTCTATAGAATTATGTCTTAGACAATTTTTTGCTAAATGTTTGTCTTTCGGAACAATTTTTATAAAAACATTTATTGGCAAGAAAATTACTTGAAGATTTTGGCTTAAAGAAACTTTTAATAACTTTAATCTATTTTGATTGTCTTGTTGCATTTGATGGGTTCCATAATAAACAAGTAAAAGCGTGCTAAGTTCGGCCGGGCCGAATCTTATATACCCTTCACCATGGATCGCATTTGTCGAGTTCTTTTCCCGGCATCTCTTCTTAGGCAAAAAAGGATATAAGAAAAGAGTTGCTCTGCTATTAAAACGATATCAAGATATGGTCCGGTTCGGACCACAATTAAATTATAGGTTGGAGACCTGTGTAAAATTTCAGCCAATTCGTATAAGAATTGCGTCCATTGGGGCTCATGAAGTAAAATAGAGAGAACGATTTATATGGGATCTGTATCGGGCTATAGAACGATTCAGACCATTATAAAAACGTTTGTTGATGGTTATGAGAGGATCCGTCGTACAAAATTTCAGGCATATTGGATAATAATTGCGACCTCTAGGGGTCAAGAAGTCAAGATCCCAGATCGGTTTATATGGCAGCTATATCAGGTTATGAACCGATTTAAACCTTATTTGACACAGTTGTTGAAAGATAAAAATAAAATACGTCATGCAAAATTTCAGCCAAATCGGATAGGAATTGCGCCCTCTAAAAGCTCAAGAAGTCAAATCCCCAGATCTGTTTATATGACAGCTATATCAGTTTATTAACCGATTTGAACCATACTTGGCACAGTTGTTGGATATCATAACGAAATACTTCGTGCAAAAATTCATTCAAATCGGATAAGAATTGTGCCCTCTAGAGGGTCAAGAAGTCAAGACCCAAGATCGGTTTATATGGCAGCTATATCAGGTTATGAACCGATTTAAACCATACTTGGCACAGTTGTTGGGTATCATAACAAAACACGTCGTGCGAAATTCCATTCCATTCGGATAAGAATTGCGCCCTCTAGAGGCTCAAGAAGTCAAGACCCAAGATCGGTTTATATGGCAGCTATATCAGGTTATTTACCGATTTGAACCATACTTGGCACAGTTGTTGGATATCATAACAAAACACGTCGTGCACAATTTCATTCTGATCGGATAAGAATTGTGCACGCTAGAGGGTCAAGAAGTCAAGACCCAAGATCGGTTTATATGGCGGCTATATCAGGTTATGAGCCGATTTGAACCATACTTGGCACAGTTGTTGGATATCATAACAAAATACGTCGTGCAAAATTTCATTCCTATCGGATAAGAATTGCGCACTCTAGAGGCTCAAGAAGTCAAGACCAAAATCGGTTTATATGGCAGCTATATCAGGTTATGAATTGATTTGAACCATACTTGGCACAGTTGTTGGATATAATAACAAAACAAGTCGTGCAAAATTTCATTTCAATCGGATAAGAATTGCGCCCTCTAGAGGCTCAAGAAGTCAAGACCCAAGATCGGTTTATATGGCAGCTATATAAGGTTATGGACCGATTTAAACCATACTTGGCACAATTGTTGGATATCATAACAAAACACGTCGTGCAAAATTTCATCCCAATCGGATAAGAATTGCGCACTCTAGAGGCTCAAGAAGTCAAGACCCAAGATCGGTTTATATGGCAGCTATATCAGGTTATGAACCGATTTGAACCATACTTAGCACAGTTGTTGGATATCATAACAAAACACGTCGTGCGAAATTCCATTTCAATCGGATAAGAATTGCGCCCTCTAGAGGCTCAAGAAGTCAAGACCCAAGATCGGTTTATATGGCAGCTATATCAGGTTATGGACCGATTTCAACCATACTTGGCACAGTTGTTGGATATCATAAATTTCATTCGAATCGGATAAGAATTGCGCACTCTAGAGGCTCAAGAAGTCAAGACCCAAGATCGGTTTATATGGCAGCTATATCAAAACATGGACCGATATGGCCCATTTACAATACCAACCGACCTACACTAATAAGAAGTATTTGTGCAAAATTTCAAGCGGCTAGCTTTACTCCTTCGGAAGTTAGCGTGCTTTCGACAGACAGACGGACGGACGGACGGACGGACGGACGGACGGACGGACGGACGGACGGACGGACGGACGGACGGACGGACGGACGGACGGACGGACGGACGGACGGACGGACAGACGGACGGACATGGCTAGATCGACATAAAATGTCACGACGATCAAGAATATATATACTTTATGGGGTCTCAGACGAATATTTCGAGTAGTTACAAACAGAATGACGAAATTAGTATACCCCCCATCTTATGGTGGAGGGTATAAAAAAATAAATGCCAATAATCCTACTTCTTTTGACAGCAGGTGCTATTTCATGCCAAAATCATTACATCCAGCTTTCTTCGCTAAATGGTCATAAAATATTAAGAAAATATTTTTTTTTCTTGTAGGAGCTAAGATTTTTTTCAAAAATTTTTATACCCTCCACCATAAGATGGGGGGTATACTAATTTCGTCATTCTGTTTGTAACTACTCGAAATATTCGTCTGAGACCCCATAAAGTATATATATTCTTGATCGTCGTGACATTTTATGTCGATCTAGCCATGTCCGTCCGTCTGTCAGTCCGTCCGTCCGTCCGTCTGTCTGTCGAAAGCACGCTAACTTCCGAAGGAGTAAAGCTAGCCGCTTGAAATTTTGCACAAATACTTCTTATTAGTGTAGGTCGGTTGGTATTGTAAATGGGCCATATCGGTCCATGTTTTGATATAGCTGCCATATAAACCGATCTTGGGTCTTGACTTCTTGAGCCTCTAGAGTGCGCAATTCTTATCCGATTCGAATGAAATTTATGATATCCAACAACTGTGCCAAGTATGGTTGAAATCGGTCCATAACCTGATATAGCTGCCATATAAACCGATCTTGGGTCTTGACTTCTTGAGCCTCTAGAGGGCGCAATTCTTATCCGATTGAAATGGAATTTCGCACGACGTGTTTTGTTATGATATCCAACAACTGTGCTAAGTATGGTTCAAATCGGTTCATAACCTGATATAGCTGCCATATAAACCGATCTTGGGTCTTGACTTCTTGAGCCTCTAGAGTGCGCAATTCTTATCCGATTGGGATGAAATTTTGCACGACGTGTTTTGTTATGATATCCAACAATTGTGCCAAGTATGGTTTAAATCGGTCCATAACCTTATATAGCTGCCATATAAACCGATCTTGGGTCTTGACTTCTTGAGCCTCTAGAGTGCGCAATTCTTATCCGATTGAAATGAAATTTTGCACGACTTGTTTTGTTATTATATCCAACAACTGTGCCAAGTATGGTTCAAATCAATTCATAACCTGATATAGCTGCCATATAAACCGATTTTGGGTCTTGACTTCTTGAGCCTCTAGAGTGCGCAATTCTTATCCGATAGGAATGAAATTTTGCACGACGTATTTTGTTATGATATCCAACAACTGTGCCAAGTATGGTTCAAATCGGCTCATAACCTGATATAGCCGCCATATAAACCGATCTTGGGTCTTGACTTCTTGACCCTCTAGCGTGCACAATTCTTATCCGATCAGAATGAAATTGTGCACGACGTGTTTTGTTATGATATCCAACAACTGTGCCAAGTATGGTTCAAATCGGCCCATAACCTGATATAGCTGCCATATAAACCGATCTTGGGTCTTGACTTCTTGAGCCTCTAGAGGGCGCAATTCTTATCCGAATGGAATGGAATTTCGCACGACGTGTTTTGTTATGATACCCAACAACTGTGCCAAGTATGGTTTAAATCGGTTCATAACCTGATATAGCTGCCATATAAACCGATCTTGGGTCTTGACTTCTTGACCCTCTACAGGGCACAATTCTTATCCGATTTGAATGAATTTTTGCACGAAGTATTTCGTTATGATATCCAACAACTGTGCCAAGTATGGTTCAAATCGGTTAATAAACTGATATAGCTGTCATATAAACAGATCTGGGGATTTGACTTCTTGAGCTTTTAGAGGGCGCAATTCCTATCCGATTTGGCTGAAATTTTGCATGACGTATTTTATTTTTATCTTTCAACAACTGTGTCAAATAAGGTTTAAATCGGTTCATAACCTGATATAGCTGCCATATAAACCGATCTGGGATCTTGACTTCTTGACCCCTAGAGGTCGCAATTATTATCCAATATGCCTGAAATTTTGTACGACGGATCCTCTCATAACCATCAACAAACGTTTTTATAATGGTCTGAATCGTTCTATAGCCCGATACAGATCCCATATAAATCGTTCTCTCTATTTTACTTCATGAGCCCCAATGGACGCAATTCTTATACGAATTGGCTGAAATTTTACACAGGTCTCCAACCTATAATTTAATTGTGGTCCGAACCGGACCATATCTTGATATCGTTTTAATAGCAGAGCAACTCTTTTCTTATATCCTTTTTTGCCTAAGAAGAGATGCCGGGAAAAGAACTCGACAAATGCGATCCATGGTGGAGGGTATATAAGATTCGGCCCGGCCGAACTTAGCACGCTTTTACTTGTTAAAATTCAAAATATTTAAAAATTTTCTACGTCGATATAAATTCTCTAAATTATGAATATATAAAATTTCATCAAAATCGGACAACAGAATCGAGCGTCAGGCGTAAGGTTTAAAATTTTGTCTTTAAAAATGTTTATTGAAAATTTTCTATAGAAAAATATGAAGGAAAATATTGTTTGGGACAGATAAGCATAATAAAAAGTCTCTAAAAATGTTTTTGCAAAATGTAGTGTCGCAAAATTTAACATTTTTTAGAGATATTGGCTTTAAAAAAATGTCGAGGTAGACTTTTCTTTAGAGTTTTTCGCTGAAAAAAATTCGTAAGTCATTTAGTTTTTATACCCACCACCGAAGGATGGGGGTATATTCATTTTGTCATTCCGTTTGCAACACATCGAAATATCCATTTCCGACCCTATAAAGTATATATATTCTTGATCAGCGCAAAAATCTATGACGATCTAGACATGTCCGTCCGTCTGTCCTTCTGTCTGTTGAAATCACACTACAGCCTTTAAAAATAGAGATATTGAGCTGAAATTTTGCACAGATTCTTTTTTTGTCCATAAGCAGGTTAAGTTCGAAGATGGGCTATATCGGACTATATCTTGATATAGCCCCCATATAGACCGATCCGCCGCTTTAGGGTCTTAGGCCCATAAAAGTCACATTTATTGTCCGTTTTCGCTGAAATTTGGGGCAGTGAGTTGTGTTAGGCCCTTCAACATCCTTCGTGAATTTGGCTCCAATCGGTCCAGATTTCGATATAGCTGCCATATAGACCGATCCTCCGATTTAGGGTCTAAGGCCCATGAAAGCCACATTTATTATCCGATTTCGCTGAAATTTGGGACAATGAGTTGTGTTAGGCTTTTAGACATCCTTCGTTAAATTGGCCCAGATCGGTTCAGATTTGGATATAGCTGCCATATAGACCAATCCTCAGGTTTAAGGTCTTAGGCCCACAAAAGCCACATTTATTATCCGAATTTGCTGAAATTCGGCGCAGTGAATT